>NC_142212.1:3642710-3795190 GCF_049639895.1 Pseudopodoces humilis | reverse complement strand
TGGTTCAGTGTGACCTGGCAACGGGAGGAGAAGGTAAGGCAGGGAAGCAGCTGCCCAGGGACCAGAGGGGCCCCACACCTCGGGGCTCTGGGCCTGTGCTGCAGGCTCACCTGCCTCTCCCTTCCCAGAATCAGCGCAGGAACATCCAGAGGAGACGGCGGTGTTCCTCAACGCGACGATGGGAGCAGAAGGCGGACAGGAGCAGGGCTCACGCAGGGCTGACCAGGGAGTAGCACCCTCATGGCTCTGGGCATGTCCTGCAAATTCCCCACACCCTTCTTCCCTCCACCGAGAGACAGGACCAGCACCTCGAGGACACCGTGTTATTCCTGCACAGGCACTCGGCGCTGACAGCCGCCATGTGCGACAGGGAGCAGGAGGGCTCTGATGGCAGGGAGCCAGGTGAGGGCAAAGCAGCCCCTCCCACAGCCTGGCCTGACAGGGCTGCCCAGGCTGCTGCACAGGGAGCATGGAGAGCAGGTGAGCAGGTGGGCTGTTGTAGTGCATCTAAAAATCTTGGTATCTCCCAAGGGTAAAACTCACCTCTGTTTTGTGTAATGTTAATTCCTACCTGAGAACCTTCTTTCCCTTCCCCGTTCCCATTTGCTGTGACCTCCCTGTATCCCCCGCTCACCCCTGTCCCCTGGTAGAAGAGAGAAGACCCAGGGCATTTTGGTCTCTTTCTTGCCCCGGATGGATGACATACAATAAACTCAGGATTACTCCAGCAAGTTTGGGCCTCCTGTGTCTAGATACTGTGAGTCCGTATTGTATCCACTCCAGGACCCCCTCTGCCACCTGTGTCCTGAGACTAGTGGGGCTCTCACCACGGGGGGGTGGGACAGAGGGATCCCCCCGAGAGGATTCCAGCAGTGGCCTGGTTCCCCTTTGCCAGGATGGTGCTCCCTTCTCCTTGAGAAGCATTGAGGATGGTTTTCCCCAGGACTTTCAGGAGGGTTTCCTCTGTAAAAGGGACAGAGTCCCCAGGGGCCCCAGGCTGGTCCTGTCGGGGCCCAACCAGGGATGTTGCACAGGGCCTGCAAAGAGGGTGGAGAGAGACCAGAACCAGGCCAGAGCTCCCCAAGCCCCTCTGCAGCTTTGGCCATGTCCATTGACATTCTGCTCCAATGGCCTTACCCGACCCACTTGCAGTGCCAGTTCCCTAAGGCAGAAGGGGATCCCAGCACACCATGGAATGGTGATCTCTGCTTCCTTCTAGATTGGAATTGTGATATGGAGTGTCTGGAATCCCTGGCACATGATGGTTTCAGATCCCTGGAAAATGCTGGAGGCAAGTTCTCAATGTCCCTTTTGGTTCAGAATAATAAGTGTCAAGGTGGCAAGAGATCACTCATGTGCCATTTCCCTTAAGAGTCTGAAGGTTGAAGGCTGCCCTGCTGCTGCTTTCACTGTATGCAGGGCTGTTTCCCAGCCTGGCCTGGCTGCTGCTTCTCCCCAACCACTGCAGGGAGGCATTTGGCATCAGCTGACAGTGGGCCAGCCACAGCAGGCCTTGGGCCACCAACAGCGTGCTCTTGGCTACCAATAACACTTGTTGCCTATGGGTAACAACCAGAGGCAGTTTTCCTACTGTTTTCCCTTCAACAGGAAGGGCTGAACATTCTTCCCATGCCCTGTCCCATCCTTTGCTCTTTTGATTTTCATACTGCTGGGTGCTGGCTGAATATCTTCAAAACCTTTGTAACTTTGCATGTTTTACCCCACCTACTAGGCAAAAATAAATAAATAAATAAAAAATTCTTCCATTTAGATTTCATTTTTACTGTGGTTGGGCCACTCAGATTTGGAGCAATTCATTTTCCATTTCCCTTTTCCTTCCTATCTACAAAAAGTTCATCTGTACATGCAAATCAACAGAATTACTGAGATTCACCTCAAAGCCCAGAGGAGAATCGAGCACAAAATTTTCTCCCTGTGTGCTGCCCAGCAAGAAACATTCAGAGGAAAATACTGTGGCAGCTGAGGCTCGTGGAGCTCCCAGAATCCTGAGCCTGCAGAGGAGGCAAACACAGCCTGGCAGTGGCTGAGGGGACTTCTCCTCACAGACTCTTCTGCAAGTGTGTCCCTTCAGGAGGGGAAAGCTTTTAAACCTTTGCCTTACCTTCCTCCTGTGCTAGAATGTAAGGCTTCTTCTTACATTTACAGAGAAAATACTGAGCTACAAACAATTCTCCATTCCTCACCGAAGCTACTCAGGTGCTCGACTTCAACAGCAAAACCAAATGTGGTCAGAAGTTTCCCATCAAAGCCCATTTGCAGACAAACCTCACCATATGTCAGCAAATATTTATTAGCACCAGTGCATGCAAGAGATAGCTCCTTTTTTGTCCCAGAGAGAATATTGGAACCATTTGTTCTTGACAGGACTCCTTGGACAGCCCCCAGAGCCGCCTCCTCACCACGCCTTGCCTGGGCAGTTCTTGCAGCCTGGTAGCACCACCTGACTTTGCCACCCTGTCTAGACCTTGGGCACGGCTGGTGCCACAATCCCCTCTGGTGCCACGGTCCCCTCTGGTGCCACAATCCCCTCTGGTGCCACGGTCCCCTCTGGTGCTCTGGTCCCCTCCTGGCTCGTGGCGTGTCCCTGCTGCTGGAGGAGCCCTGCTCGTGCTGCTGCTGCGTTCAACCAGGCCGCGGTGCTACTCCCCAGGCAAAGAGACTAAAGTCACTGCTTTGGGCAGCTCATTGGAACGAGTTTAACGCTTCCTCATCTGTATCACAGACCTCTTAAAACCCACATAGCAACAGCATAAAGTCACCTCATCTACAGAGGTGAGGAGGCCTGAGTGAGCAGAAGGTCAGCTTTCAAGCACACTGGGTTTTTAATTTAGGTGAATCACTCAGTCGTTCACAAGCCTTACTTGTCAAACCGGAATGTGCCATGCTCTTGTCTTGCTCGTGTTAGAGAGGAGCCAGGGAGAAATTAGTTAAGAAACCAGAAACACTGGGGGCGCTCAGGCTTGGCTGACAAACGGAGCAGGGTGGCACCTGCCCGCTTTGCCCACATCCCTTTTCCTGCCGGACGAAGGCGGACGCGGCTCCGCTGGGGGCGAGCCGGGCGCTCCGTGCGCGGCGCTGGAGCTCCCGGCGGCCCCGCCCGGCTCGCCCCGCCCCGCCGAGGGCCGGGCCCGAGCGCTGGGCCGGCCGGGCGCTCAGGATGCTCGGGCAGCACCGCGGGCCGGCCGGGCGCTCAGGATGCTCGGGCAGCACCGCGGGCCGGCCGGGCGCGATGGAGCCGCCTGAGGGCTGGGACCCCTACGGGCGGCCGGCCCGGCGCACGCAGTGGCTGGTCAGCGCCCTCGCCTACCACTACGGGCTGGACCGAGGCGTGGAGAACGAGATCGTCGTGCTGGCCACCGGTCTGGACCAGTACCTGCAGGAGATCTTCCATCACCTGGACTGCGCCGGGGCGGGCCGCATCCCCGGCGAGGACTTCCGCACGCTGTGCCAGGTGCTGGGGCTGGAGGAGGCGGCGGAGCCCGAGGAGTGCGCGGGGCTATGGGACGGGCTCTCGGCCGAGCTCACCTTCCGCCAGTTCCACGCGCGGCTCTGCGGCCACTTCAGCACCCGCGCGGGGCCGCGGCTGCCGCTGGGCCGGGAGAGCGAACACATCGAGACCCAGATCCGCCTGCGCAGCCCCCGCCGCCGCCGCCGCCGCCGCCGCGCCGAGCCCGGAGCCGCGGGCAGCGCCGAGCGGCCGCCGCCCGGGCCCTGCTCCCGAGAGTGCTACGAGGAGATCGTGGCGCTGGAGCAGGCCGAGGACCGCATCGCCAAGCTGGAGGAGGAGAACGGCAGCCTGCGGGAGCTGGTGGAGGACATGCGGGCCGCCCTGCAGAGCAGCGATGCGCGGTGCCTGGCGCTGCAGGTGAGTCCGGGGCGGCTTGGGATGGCCCCGAGTGCTTCAGGCGAGATGCTGCCCTGGGAAAGTCAGTGTTTATAACCCCTGCACCTCCAGACTCAGACCAAAGTTGCTCGTTCATCCTGGGCATTAACGTTTTTGAAGAGTTTAGTTACAAGGGGGGCTTTAAGGAGAAATGTATGGCACCGGTGTGCCATTAAATGTACTTGTGACGAGCACGGTCAAAAGTGTGGGGGAGTTCAGCTTAACAAACCCACGCGTAAAATGCTGCTGCTTCTGCTGCACTTGCAGTCGGGATGTGCTGATACCATATGCTGGATATGCACCAGGATGCACTGCAGGGTTCTTCCTGAAGAAAGAACTTCTGGATTCTTAGCTGCACTAGCACATGCAGTGCCTCAGTCATACGTGCCTCAGAAATATTAGAAGCATGTTTTGTTCAGAGTGTGATCACAAGAGTTCAGAGCTGGAACCAGTTCTGTGGGCAGGCTGATGAATAGTCTGGGGCTCCTCTGCAGAGGCCCATTAATTCCTGGGCTGGTTTCTGCTAGTTCTGCTCTACTGGCTTGAGTGAAACATATATACACTTAACAGCAGTTCAATTACTCTGGCACGAAAAGTGTGGAACAGGCTGTGAAGGGCAGCATGGACCAATTGCTCTGGCTCGCCTGACCAGGTCTGATTTAATACTAACACAGCACTCACAGAACTCTGCTCCACCTGTGACACTTCCACCTGCAGTAGATGACTGTTCCTCTTCACAGTGTCCAGCAAGGCAGGTCAAGTTTAGGTCAGGTTTACCAGTTTCATCTAAAAAAGGGAAAAAGAAATCAGCAGCAAACGGGAAGTCACCAGCCAGAGGTCCCAGGAAGAATCAAAATGACAGAAGAGAGCTCTGGAACATCCCCAGCTACTCCCTGCTCTCTTCTTCTGAACACAACTTCATTGAAAGTATCTTTTTCAGCACAGGACTGAGTACTGACATAGTAATGACATTAAAGCTATACAGAAAGTCGTGCAATAATATAATAGTGAGTAGTTTGAAAATTAAACTTAGAGCTAGGTATTAACAACTACTTTCCAGAGATTGTTTCTTTATGTATTTGGTGAAGGTCAAGTAGGTTTAGTTGCTGATCAAAGCACAATCCAGCCACTCTCAGTCTTAATTAAAACATCAATTTCCCCCTGCTTTGTGCTCCTGGTATCTACAGGTGGGACTGCGGAAGAGCCACGCCAGCCATAAAGAAGAAGGATCCTGCTTCATAGGGAGTAAGAGACCATTAACACAGAACCACTCCCAGACTGAGTGCCTCCAAAGTGTCCTGAAGGAAATGGAGCTCATCCGGAGCTCCAGGGATGGGCAGATTGAAGAAGCCATCAGGTTCAATCAGGAGCTGGAGAAGGAGCTGAAGAGCTCTCAGGAAGCTCTGGTCAGCCTGGAAGATTGCAACCGTAACCTGAAGAGAGAGCAGGCAGAGATGAGGAGGAAGGTGGAAGAAGCCAGACACGCTGTCCTGAACAGTCTTGGCAAAGTGAAGGAGCTGGAAGTGAGAGCTAATGAGGTGCCACATCTGCAGATACACATTCAGCAGCTGGAATCACAACTGCAGCACTACAGGTAGGTTGGAGTCTGTCAAAAAGTGCCTATAAAATCCAAGTGTTGGGACACAAGTGAGTTTGAGAATCACTGGTTGTGGCTTATTAAATGTCTCCAAAACACCTTGTAAAATCTAGCCAGAGGGAAATTAGAAGCTGCTTATCCATTTTCTTGGTAGGGGTCTGTAGGAGATCTGGGAGCCTTCCAGACCAAAGTAAGGGTACTAATCTACAGAGAGCTGAAGTTACTCCTAAGACACACAACAAGAGAACTCAACGTGCTAATGCTTCAAGAAAGCCCCAAGCCAAATTCCTGATGGTCCTTCAGAAACCATTTCCAATGTTCTCATTTTTTTCACTGCATTTCCTGGTTGTTAGGTCCCATCCCAAGCCAGCTGTAATCAGATGGCTGACACTCCATTTCATAAAAAAGCACTTCAGCATGTCATAGGAACTGGGGAAAAGTACACAAGGACAACTTCTGGCCAGTGGTTTTAAACTTGCTGTGACTTCATTGCTTCTTCACTGACAGGTAATAGAAGAGAGAAGCTGAAACATTCCTAAATCCACAAAATAATATAGTGGGAATCTTAAACAAAAAACATTTCCCAACTAAACCTCACTTTTACAATAACATAAACAAATCTTTCCAGAAGTCAGAAAATTGGACATGTATTTAACAGTCCACTGCTTTTGTTGCTTTTTATCGCAGACAAAACTTGGACTCACTGATGGTTATTGAGTGTTAGGCATTTCTGCACAGGTTTTAGAATGACCTATGGAATAAAATCTACTTTCTATTTTCACTGACCCAAAGCAAAACCATTATTAATAGATACATTTTTACTTACACTACTAAATCTGGTATTTTAATAAATTGCATCTTCTGAAGTCCTTGCCTCTTCCTAAACTCACACTTCCTCTGTTTGCTTATAAGAAGAATTCATAGTGAGTTATTTGTGGCATCATAGCTATTGTACTGTTTTATAAAGTGAGGAAATTCTAAAAATAACCATTTTACCCAGTGTCTAAGTATTGTGTATGTTAATACTTGCATGGCTGCAGAAGGCCGAAGAAAATAAAAGCATTTATTTAAACATCTGTAGGATTTAAAAAAACTCTGCGAGGGCACGTAATGTGAGATTCAAGATGAGTGTCAGGGGTCTCTGGATGAATGATACAACTCCTGGTGCTAAAAGGGATCACAAAACTTGTCAGGTCTGTCACGTTCTCCTTGGCATAAGCACCAAAGATTTAAGATGAGTTCTTGTCCTGTGGAATTGCTTTTCCGAAGTACGATGAAGGATAAAAAAGATACCTTGAAACAGGTTAAAGGCAATAAGCAGTGTCCACTGGCCTTGCAGAGCAGGAACTTTATGGGTTACATCAAAACAAAGAGTGTGAGTTTAGAAATGTAAATTATATGTTCCTTGTAAGATTACCTTCATTTGTAATACTTAGGTTTAAATTGCATGCTAATCTCAAGTGGGTGTCAAGCTCAGGAATGGTGCTGGACTGACCATTTGGGAACTACACCCCTTTTTTAGCCCTGTGGCACATTTAGCCAAGGCCCAGGCCAGCTTCCACCCTTTGATATTCTCTGTTGGCCATAAAGCACCTCCCCATCCATGTCACAGAGCTCTTGGTGTCAAGAGTTTAACTTAGAGATGCATGATAATAATGGTGACTTGCACACCTGTGGGCATACTCCATAACACATGGGATCCCACCACCCCTCGTGTTCCCAGAGCGTCACAGAGGTGCCCAAACTGGCAGAAAATGGTGAATGAGCAGTGCAGAGCTGTGTGGTAAGGTGGGGAAAGGGTTCAGCAGCAGCTCTGCCCCACACAGCCCTGGCTGTCCCAGCTGGTCCCACTCCCTCTGCTTGCTCACACTGGTGCTCAGGCAGCTGTTTGTCACCATTCCAGTGAGCAGTTTCCTCCTCTGCCAGGTGCCACACAGAGTTTGTGAGCAGGTCTGGATTTGGCAAGAACTAATGCTACAAGGTGGTGGTGGAGAGGAATGGGGGGAACTTGGGTGTTCTGCAGAAAGCACTGACAATTGCAGATATGTCTCCTGATAATTCACCTTCACTAGCTAGGTGAGCCACAGGTTTCCTCCACCTAAAGTCAAGTTTCTTCCAGAGAGGATCATATTCAAGAAAGAGTCCAATCTATGAGCTTTACACACTGCTCCTTCTTTATAGTTTCCTATTTATAAAGGAAATTATTTCTTCTTTTAGGTTAGGATTTTAAAAGCTCTTTTAGCATCTGCATCCTTCTTCTAGACCTTCCTCTGATACCTGCTTGCTATCATTTAGTTCTGGAATCCCTATCATGACCATAAGTTATAATCCCTAATGCAGGAAACAACAGTTTCCATTTAGTCAAGAAAGGGTTTAAGGATCTGCAAGTGATTAAACCTTGTCCTAAATTGGAGTGTGTCATTATAATCACCTATTCCTGATTTAATAGTGCAGATTCATATTCCTGACAAAGTGTATGACTTAAACACGAACTTCTTCTGTGTGCACAGCTTCCCCTGCCAGGGTTTGAAATGTCCCTGTCACATCATTAGCTTCCTAAACCTTCCTAGCTGACCAAATAGTTCATAGTTCTTTTCTTCAGGTGCCCATCCTAATATCTACTGTGATGAACGTGTCAAGTTTCTGTCTGGACTGTCAGCTTTTATTGTTTAATCCCTGTCACGTCAGTAAGTCAGTTCAGACACTTAAATAGTAAAATTTTAATCAGTTCCTTACTGAAAGTTCCATTCATTTCAAAGGAAAAAGACATGACAAGAAATTGTATACTTATCATTGGTATTATAGAAAACCTGTGTAATTCCCAGTGCCTGATTACAGGAGAGCTTAGGAGGTTGGGTAAGTGCCATTTTTATGCAGTGCCCAGGGAGTTATTCCCAGAGGACAAATCATTAACAGCTATTCCCTAAACTCCCTTTTTTTTCCCCCACTAAGTTTTGCTCCAGCACTAGGTGACACCACCCATGTATTCTAATATAATCCTATGATTTCTAAGTATTGTTTATAAAAATACACATTAAAATGTTACTACAGTAAAAATTTCACATTTGCTGCTTCTTTTATCCATTAAGCCATTTGCCCTGTCAGAAAAGGAAATTGGACTGGTTTGACATGGATTGTTCTTGCCAAATACGAGTTGGCTCTGTTTTCTATACTACATTGGAGGTAGCTTAGAAATTGACCACTTTATAAATTGTAATATTCTTTTTCTCTCTCCATATTCTTTTTCGCCTTAATAGCACTGGAGGGGATAGAACAATTTAACAACCATGTTTTTGATCCCAATGTAACAAATAAAAAGAAAGGTCATTTAGAATTGAAATCAACTTCATAATAGAGATGTTCACAGAGGGTTTATGTTGCTGCATCAGTCAGCAGCACAGTAATTACATAGGTCAGTGAAGGAGGTCATAAAATACCAAAAATTCTTCCCATATGCATGGTCTGTCTCCCAAATTACTTAATTATCCATCAGCATATCTATGTGCTAATGAGTAGGAATCCTTTTGGCATGGAATGCAGAGGTTTGTTTCCTCCCATTCTCCCGTAGATATGAAGACTGAGGCCTCTAGCATAATTTTCTCAATTTGTTTATATTATCAGTGTCAATTTGTCTAAAATGTTATGCTTTAGGTCATCTTATCCTGGGAGTAGTTCCATTTTTTTTCTTTCAGGAGACAGTGCCCTGATCTTTTCAGTAATCTCTCAGGTTATCATTCAGTCTGCAAAATACAACAAGATGGACCAAACAGGTTGAAATCAAAAATCCAAGAACAGGAGAGAAATATGGAAATATTCCTAGCTGATACAGAATCAGCTCCATTAAGTGAAGAAACAAAAGCCCTAGAAAGGAAACACTAATACACAGTAGAAGGTGTCTGTAGTAGATTATTTCCTGTCAGGTTGATAATGGTTTCTATTTAGGCACCCTAGAAATGTTCTTCTATTTTAAAAATTAGACAATAAAGAAAATCTGGACAATTTTTGCTTGATTACTGTCATCAATACCAGCTCCCTGTTGTTGTGAGGTGAGGGGCATCTTGGCAATTTGTTCCAGGTGGCACAAAATTTGAGAGGAGGCTGTGGGATTGCATGTGCTAGACAGATCTGCAGGTGATAAAGACATCCTTGGACAGGAGCAGGGACTGATGGCACTCAGGGAACTGAGCTCAGAGAGTGAAATGAAATGTTAAATTTGCAGAGCCTCATCTGTAAAAACACTCAGGTTCTTCTGGATGAACTGATGTCATCTCATTTTATTTTCTAACTTTGCCTGGAGCTGATACTGTTTTCTACTAAAGGGTGTAAGAAGTTTTGTATTACAGAGAAGTCTGCCAAAAACCACATGGCTTCAAGTTCTGGAAGAAGTTAGCTGCAGCAGGTGAATATATTCCATCATATGAAGTAGACTACTTGTGGGTCTCTAGTCATAGAAGACTCAGAAGCTAAGTAAGGAAATCAGATTACTCTCATTGGGAACCCTTTGAAGGAGCATTTTGATTTCACAAGAAGGGATAATGGAAGGTATTGTTATTTATGATAGAGAGAACCGTACAGAGCAATTTAAATAGATTAATTTAGCAGTGTAGAAAATGTATAGCATCTCTTTCTGTGGAAGGGCTGCTTTTATTTCAAATGCAAGAGTCTTTCATAGCTAATAATAATAATAACAATAACAATAACAATAATAATAATAATAATAATAATAATAATAATAATAATAATGAGAGCAAAACCTTGACTTCAAATCCAGTCACGTAATTGCAAGTTCATTTATCCCCAGTGTGCTGTGACACTGGAAGTGTAGCCACTTCCCTGACTTTTCCCATGCTGGGCTCTTATTTACAGTATTTATTCTTGGGAGGCTTTCCCTGGCTTGTCCCTAAATCCTCCTTTTGTCTGCCTGGCCGTGTTTGCTGTGAGGGAGCGAATTGGTGGCAGCACAGTGGCAGTGCCACACACAGGGACACCCCGTCTGTCCCCTCCTGGCTCCGTTTGCTGGCCCTGCTGGAGCTGGCCCTCAGCAGCCCCCAGCTCATCCCTTCCTGGGGATGGAGGGGTGGAAGTGCCCAAAACCAGAGCCCCAAGGCAGTGCCCGTTCTGTCACCCCATACCCAGCGAGCAGCTGCCTTTCCCAGCTGCCTTCTCCGCCCTTCTGTGCATGGTTTGGATCATGCTAACCCCTCCTACACCAGAGGGATTCGTTTTTGCCAAGGGGATGGGATGTGGCAGCCAGTGTTTCTGCAGCTTTTCTTCCCTGAATGAATGCCTGGAAATTCAGGCAGCAGCTTGGTGACAGCTGTGCATATCCCTCCTCCATCTGCCTGCCCTGACTCTCTACAGTCCTCCCAGTAGCAGGCTCTCTTACAGCACAAACTTTGTAGGTGATCAACAGATTACCTATCTTGCCTTATGCTTCCCTCCCAAAAGAAAGACTGATTTCACACACCAACATCAGTTTAAAGAAAAAAATTTACTTATCTACCCCTTTCAAGAACAAGCTGGAGTCCCCATGAGAGGCTGTGATCCTCAGAAAGCAGAGCTCCCAGTCCAGAGCCACTGATTTGGGGTTACAGCAAGAACCAACACCAGGCGAGGTTCCTGGATCATAACCAGCCCTCAGCCACACTGTAAATACCCTCGTGTTCCTCAGGACACTGCCAGGAGCAGAGGCACCCAGGGGTAGCCTGTCAAGCAGGATTTAAAGCTGCATGGACTCTGAGGAGGCTGGGACTGAGCTAATCAGTGTCACTGATGTGAGGAAATACAGTGCAGGCAACTCCTGCACTTCCACTGACACAAGGCAGTCACTCAGCAGCCCTGCAAATATTTGCTCTGTTTGGCACTCCTGCAGAATCACTGCCTGTGTTTGCTGTGCTGTTCCCTTCCCTTCCTTCTCCTGGGTGTCCTTTCAACTTTGTCAGTGTCTCATCTGCCTGCTTAGCAGCATGATTGAAGTCCAGACTGATATTTGCCTCTCTCATGCCTGGCTGGGGGTATCCCTCTTTGTGGTACTCAGCATGTTTCCCTGGATTTGCCTTGGGAATCTGAACCTCAGCTATTCAGAACTGCAGCCCCTGAGAAAACCTAAGGAAAACTTAGCAGTCACATCCTAAGGAAAGTGAGAAAACCAGGAAAAAAAAAAAGCTAGAAAAGGACATCCTGCTGTAGAAGTAAAACTCAGGTTAAATGGATCTGGTTTTACAGATTCCTCTCCTGACATTATCCCAGACTGAAATTCAAAGACTGATTGAGGTTGTGGGGGAGACAAGGTGGGCAGTGTATCCACTTCAGTCCTTCATTAGAGAAAAGAGATACCCAGGTATACCCAGGTTCCACCTTCCCTATGGCAGAGGATCTTTAAGACCACCTGAAGATCTGAAGATTAACATCCCTTCCAACCCAAACCACTCTCTAATTCCCAATTCCAGATGTGAAACCTGATCTGTGTGCTTGAGTCTAGCAGCCTGAAAGTTGTAAAATGCATCAAGAGACTGGCTTTAGCTCAGAGACCATTCATGGTCTCTGAAAAAAGAATTTTTATGTATTTTTATAGCTTTTCATAATACCCATCTGAAAATCTGGCAAATTCTGATAAAAATGAATAGGTATGTGTGGCCTTAAGGGATCACAAAGTTAAAGCTCAGCACAGAGACTGAAAACATAAAGCATGGAGTGAAGCTAGACCATTATTGCAGGTATCTGTATCCCAGGATCTGCCTGTGTTCTGTGCACCATTCCACATAGGAATGTACTTTAGAAAAAAAGAAATGGCCAGGCAATGGGACTGACTGTGGGTTGCAATCCCTCCTTGTTCCAGGAGAAAAACCTTCCCTGAAGGCTGCCTGAGCTTGGAGTGCTAATTGCCACCACAGCACCTATCACCCCTTTTGGGAACAGAGGTGTCGAGTGCTGTGGATCAGATTTCAGTGGAAAGACCCCAAATCCTTCAATAGATCTCCAGAATGAAAATCAGGCCCTGTGCTTTGTTTTGTGCAGAGCCTCTGCTCACAGCAGAACGTTTCAGGGAGGCTTTATGGTGTCCCATTAATCATAACACTGAAAAATCTGGTACTCCCTGCACATCTGCTCTGCTTTTCCTCTCTGCATTTGACCCCATCACACGTCCTTGGCGTGAGTTCACACAACGTCAAAGTATCTGGGGCTGCACAGGGTGAGGTCAGCCGAGTTTAAAGCACCTTTGGCAGGTTTAAGCCAAGCTCTGAGTACAGCATTTTCACTCTCCTGGAGCTGGCAGGTGTGAAGGGCACTGCTTGGCACAAAACTACACGAGGCAGAAATAGGAGCAACCAGAGCAAAGCAAATGCTTATGAGAATCGCAGAAGCGGAGGTTTTGCTCCCTATTTCTGTGCCAGCAAACAGGCAAGGGTGGCATTTCCAACCAGAGTACATCTGTCACGTGGAGCATCACTCTGCTGTCACCCACGAGCCACCATCACTATCTGAATGACATTAATAAATTAGATTTCAAAGGACACTCTAACATACAAGTAAGAAATAAAATTAAACCATTCACTTTGGTGTCTTGTTGAACAGGCAGTTCTCTTTGTTGCAAAGTATTTTTTCCTCAGATTTCTAAATCAACCAAACCAAAAAAAAAAAAAAAAAAAGAAAATATTCCAAATGTTATAAGCAATAGTTGGGAGACAAGCTGGTCCTTAGAGTCTGAAATGTCTGTGTGTCCATTAATGAATGTACATTATCCTGTTTAACTTCTAATGCTGCCCACATTCCCCAGGAACAATTCCTTCAGCAGGGAAAAAAAAGAGTAAGAAAACCAAGAATAAGAATGTTCTCCGTTTATTTTGTCAGTAAAACTGTGTCTGCACTTCTAGAGCCCTGGCTGCGATATTGCTGGGTAAATGCACTGACTTTGAACAAAAGACCTTTCAGCAGAGCCAGGGGTTGGGGTCTCTCAGAAAAGCTGTGATTAATCTCTCCACAGCAGAATTATGCACCAGGTTTATTCCTGTGCTGCTGTTCCCTGCCTGCTTTTCTCTCTTTCCTTTGGGGCTTTTTGTTCAACATCATTTACAGTTTCTAAAGAATGTTTCAAATGCTCTTAAAAAATAGGAAATTTGAAAATTAAGTAAGTATAAAGCTTTTGAGCTAAGCACTATGCAGGATACCAATGATCCAAGCTTTGATTTCGTATCAAAACACCATCATTGAAGATGTGAGACCCTTAGAGGTCAGACCTCTACTGTGAGGAACTGTCAATCCATAAGCCTTGGCACTTGCTTTCAAGTACTAAAAACCATTTGTGCTTAGATTGCAGTTCTCCAGCCTTACCAGGAAAGGCCCTGCTTCTGGCAAGCAGCAGTATTTTGCATTCAAGAAATATTTGCTCCTAGTTAGGGTGCACCTTGCTTACAATCCAAATTGCCTATCAAGTGGTGTCGATTTTAGAACAGAAAATTATTCATGCTGGAAAGGCAGCCTTTATTCCTTCCCATCCCAAGCAGAGGGAGCTTGCCTGTGGCAGGTTCCCAGGGACCAGCTAAATAAATGGAGCTGCTTCCTGAGCGAGCATGACTCACGGAACAGAAATCACCAGCAAGTAATTGATGCTTTGCTACCTCATGTTCTCAAGCCAAACCTTTAATTCTATTAATCCACGTTTATCTGTCATTATATCCAGGAAATAAACAGTAAATAACCCTGAAACAGAGTCATTACCCCATGGGCAGAGCCTACAGAACACCCTGAGTTCCCCAGTTTGTGTGGGCAGCGCCTGCAAGGCAGAGCTGAATTCCACCCGTCTCTAAAGGCTCTGGAGAGCAGAACGGGGAGAAGGAGCAGCTCTGCCCTGTTACCGTCAGAAAGGAGCTGTCAAAGCATCGCTTCCTTTCCTCCCTCGCCAGCCTCTTTCTGCCCGGGGACGGCAGCTCAGATCAAAGCGGGCGGGGGAGGGCTGCAGCTGCACACAACAAAGGCGGCGAGCACGGATGGGCAGCGGCAGGGGGACACCTCGGGACAGGGGGACACACCTCGGGACAGGGACACACCTCGGGACAGGGACACACCTCGGGACAGGGGGACACCTCGGGACAGGGGGACACACCTCGGGACAGGGACACACCTCGGGACAGGGACACACCTCGGGACAGGGACACACCGCGGGACAGGGACACACCTCGGGACAGGGACACACCTCGGGACAGGGACACACCGCGGGACAGGGACACACCTCGGGACAGGGGGACACCTCGGGACAGGGACACACCTCGGGACAGGGGGACACCTCGGGACAGGGGGACACACCTCGGGACAGGGACACACCTCGGGACAGGGACACACCACAGCCGATGCTCTACGACACGCTAGAGCTGCCAGCACCAAGGCTGGAGGCCAGGAATGAGGAGGGGGCTCTTTGGATGGGCTCCAGACAGCACCGTGCTCCCCGACAGACACAAGGACAGAAAACAGGGAACCGGGCTGTGTGAGGGCTCTTACACTGGGAAGGATTAGGGGGAGGTTACAACTTCTCAGCAAATCAGGGAGAGCCAGGAGAGGTACAGAAGGTGGGGTTTACAATGCTCTAACAAATGGCGAAACACAGGGAGGGGACACAGACTGACAAGCAGGGAAACAATCCACTGGGGCGTCGTGGTTTGGGGGAATTCCAAAGGGGAGGCCAAGCAGGGGGAGCGCTCATCTCTGGGTTCCTCCAGTTCGTGGGGCACAGAAATCCCTCCCTTTTCCAGCCCTAATCCTGCCAGGGAGGCTCCTGCATGGAGAACACCACCAGCCAGGTGTGGGTGTCACCTGTGCTTCAGGGGTGTCCTTGTCCTTGAGTCTCCTCAGGCAGCCTGCAGAAAGGCTCCAAATAACATTGAAATGGCTAGTTTTAATGGAGTTCTGTGTTGAAACAGCTCACAGTGGGCAAGATGAATGTGAGCTGGGAGAGCTGCTGAAGTACATAAAGAAAACCAGGCACTGCATTGTTTTTAAAGGCAGGTTTA
Source organism: Pseudopodoces humilis (assembly GCF_049639895.1). Classification (NCBI taxonomy): domain Eukaryota; kingdom Metazoa; phylum Chordata; class Aves; order Passeriformes; family Paridae; genus Pseudopodoces; species Pseudopodoces humilis. The sequence continues at coordinate 3,779,685 of NC_142212.1, read as the reverse complement.
TGAATCATCCATCAGCTCAACATGCAGAGACCTGAGTTCACTTGCAGGGGTTTATTATTTTTGGTGAAGGTAAGCAAACCAATGCTTTTGGATTTCGGTTTGCATTTTAACCAAGCTTAGAATGAAGCAACTTTTTCAGTGACAGAAGTCTTCCCAGCACCCTGGGGACATATGCTGCCATGCCAAGCTTTATAAAAATGCTTTCTGTTTTCCATTGCATTAGAAGTGAAACTGTAAACCCGTGATCTGGCCCAGAATGTAATATATCAAGTGCCAGGTCTGGGGTGGGGGCTATAAAACAGGTGTAAAAAAACTTACGTGGCTTAGATTGTGTATCCTTAAATTTAAAGGGCTTCCCATCCCTCCTTGATTAAACAAATTCATCTGCACACACTGGTAATGTACTTAGTAGATGAGGTGCATTGTAAAATCACTCTAGATTTCATATTTTAGAAGATTAATTTGTCCTTTAAAAGCTGCACCCTGTCTGATGTTAAACCCCAGGATACATCAGATTGTTTGTCTCTTGTTAAACGCTGCCGAAGAGACCATTGGTCAGAGATGAGTCTGAACCCATCTCTGCAAGTAAAAACAGTGAAGTTCCAACTCAGTCATTTGATTCGTGTCTCCACTAAAAGTGCATTTGAACCACAAAGCTTGGATTCAGATCAGAATATCCACTGAGGGGGAGATGGAAACCTGACTTCGGCTTTATCCTAATTTCAACCACAACTGGTAGTCTGGAAACATGTTTTGTTTGGAGAAATCTGCTTTATATCACATGCCAAGGAAAGCTACAATCCTGTGATTATCATTTGACTTTTAGGTGAAATACTACTGGAAATAAAGATTTTAAAATTGCTCAGTTAGTCGAGATACAAAAAACCAGGATCAGCTGTGAAGAATCACAGAATGATCTTAGGACACTGAATGATGGGATGGTGGCAGGAACCACATATATGAAATCAGATTCATTTTGGGGGCTAAAAACCAGAATTAACCCCAAGCAATGCTTTCAGCTCCAGTGAAGCAGATACAGTAATGAACTTAGAGGTTATTACAGCTGCTGAAGAGTTATATCCTTGAGCTTTATAACTCCAAGACTGCATCTGCAGTTATTAAGCTGCAGGGAGGAAAGCAAATAAAATATTAAAATGTGTTACAAAGGAAACAGAGAACAATACAAAGAAAATAATTATGCACGTTCACAGAACATGTGTATCAGAGCAAGGAAATTCATGATCGTTTCACTGAAATGAATTAAAGTGAAAGTGAAAAGAATAGGCAAGGAGACTAGGTTCATTTTTAATGCCTTTATTGAGCTCAGCTGTAGGTGGGGGAGCTTGACCACTGCTATTCGCAATGGATGACCCAGAGGAGGACGCGTTCAGCTTTGCCACATGGCAGAGCTGGGGCTTCCGTCCTCATGAGAGTCCCTAGGAAGACACTGGCTCGTTGTAAATCTTGGGTAGTCGTGGATAGCAAGTGTTGTTTTAGCTATGGAGCGAGGTCCAGAACATCAGTCAGTTGTGCAACGTTCTCCCTTGCTCCTCAGTGTAGTTTGGAGTCCGGTTTGTGTCACAGCTCACTGATTCTAGGGGTCTTCAGATGTTAATCCCACTTCTCCTGGGTGCTACCCCCCATGGGAGTTTGGCTCATCTGCACACTGGGTGCTGTCATCAGTTGCCATTGGGGGTGCTGGGTGCAGCAGAGGCAATAGACAAGGCCAGGTGGCATTAACAAAGCTGTTACAACAACATTGATAGTTACCAAACATGACACAGCATGAGGTATTTTAACAAAGAAGGCACCTTATGGTGACAACATTCTACTGTTTAAACTGTAAACATCTTTGTATACTGGTCAGGAGGTCACATTTTACTCCTCACAAAAGAGGCCTAGAAAAGGCAACAAGTGGGGGAAAAAAGAAAAAAAGCATGGAAATTATTTTAGCCACTTACAGATGTGGAAGAGAAATAGCTTTGAACAGATGTGAAATGGGTCTATAAAATTTTCATCCAGAAGACGAACAGGGAAGAATTGTTCAGTCTCTCAGCACAGGAACTGTGAGTCAGCTCAGGAAAGCAGAGGCAAGTCCAAAGCAGACAGAAAACAAAATAATTCTCACCCAGTGGGTCCCACAAGCTTGGAGTACCTTTCTGCACAGTGTTGAGCTTGAGGAAAGGTTACGCAGATTAAAACAACAACTAAACTGTCAATTAAAAATAAAAAAACCCCACAGTTTAGCAGATATTAAATAGAAAGATGACTCCACCTGAGTCACCATGGCAATTACTGAAATACTGCAGTGAAAGGCCAGGGGAGGACTAAGGATGCACCAGATCCATGAAGAGCAGGGAAAATGTATCTCTAGGTATTGTCTTTGAGCCTTTAACATACATAAAATGATGAAATAAGAGTCTGAGTTTCTAACATCCTCTTGGCTTCCTTCACCTGCAGGAGTCCAAGGTGACAGCTCTGAGAATCAAGCTCACCTCACACCTGTAATCTCAGGGGAGCTATGCTCTAAGCTGAGCCCTGACTCACACTCCGGACCACAGCTCTGGATGTTGTCCCTTCACATCAGTTTCCCCTTCTGAAAAGTGATTTTAATGACCCCAGAGAAGGCAGCTATTACTCACAGCAGTTACTGCTCCTACAGTCACCTCTAAGATGACCTCCTAGCTTAGAGATGCTGTTTAATTCTTTTGTAACAACCCCCTCTCGTTCAGATGCTCAAATATCATTGATAGCTGGAGATTAGCGGGGTTTAAAATGGATTAGCTGTTCTCCTGGTAAGGAGCATTTCTGAGCTACAGTGACAAATATTAGCTCCAATTTTGGAAAATCTCTGACTCAGCTTTATCCCAGACTTCCCCGTTAGCAACCTTTCGCAGATTCCCTGCACAGCCCTCACAAGCTTTTCCTTGTGGGATGTAATGAGTAGGGTACAGGATTTGGTGTCTGAAGAGCCCAGCCCAAATCTGGTGTGACAAAACCCTGCCCAAGTCCCTGCCTTTAGGTCAGGCTTTCCCTTTCTGGCCATGTCCTGGCGGATGCCTATTGTCTGCTCTGCAATCACTTCTTTCATCTCCACTCAGAGCCCAGGAGCTCCCTGCTGGGCTGGGAACCTGCACAGGCCATTCAAGGGAGATGTCAGCCTTTGTGTGACAGACAGCCACACCAATATTGCAAGGAGCCTTTTCAGCCCTTCCTGCTTACAGCAAAATCTCATCTGAAAAGCTAGGCTTAGTGTTGCTGACATGCTGGCACTGCAAGTATTTCCCCACATCGTTGAAAAACATTTGTCAGAGTGCTGGCCCAGAGATTCTCAACACAGGCTGAGATCTGGGGGCAAGCAGTGCATTTTCATAATACTCAGTGTTTATCTGTAATAGAACATGTGCTTCAATAATTCCATTCAATTGGCCTTCGTGCTGTTTGCAGCTGGCTGGCACAGACATGCACTGGTATTTCTCTGGGCACATTTGCTCACTTCACTCCAAGCTGCTTGGTATGTGCATATATATCCAATATTAAAGATTCTGTCCAATAGTCTGTGTGATACCATTCATATCCAAGTGCCTCAACTCTCTCTGCCCATGAAGGCAGCCCTAATAGGTTTGTCACACTCTGTTGGGACTGTCATGGAGAGAAAATGGTGTTCTATAACCCTGAAACGAGAGATTTTTCTTAATTCTAGTCCAGGTAGTCCTGAGATAGAAATGGAACATTTTATCTCATTGAAAAAAAGGAATGAAGTATTAATGGTGATTCCTCTCTTTCTTTTAAAATCCCTCTGAGGATAAAAGAATAACCTGACTCCACAAATGGAGAAGAACCAGCCAGGAGAGCTGTGCTGTAAAACACAAAGCTTAAGCAGATGACACAAAAGCAGTTATGAACTGCAGGGCACAGTCTGCATTATTCACTTTGACAGGAGGAAATCATCACAAACTCATCACAAACTTCATTCATCCCAAACTTCCCCCACCAGCACTGCTTAAGAATACAAGGAGCTGGATTTTCAGCAGTGCCACTGCTCCCACAGCAGTGACTTTTATTGATACATATTCTAGAACAACTCAAACTATACTGTCAGATTATTTCAATCACTCTAACAGCTCATGCCACCAGAAAAATAACTGATGGTTTACGTGGCAAAATGAAAACGTAACTTTGCATAATAGATCTTATTACTTTGTACTGTCCAACCCTGGCCAGGGACTTAGGAATATTTTGAATCTGACTTTCAAGGTTGTTATTTCAGAAATCTATTTTTATAGAGGTTACACTATCCTTGTCAGAGCCAAAGTTATAAAATACAGGCTGTATCCTGAATATTTTAGTTCTAGAGAAATGTCTATATGATAAAGGAGCATGATGAAATTATCTGGTTAGATTATTCAAAAAAATCTCATTTAAGATCTCTTCACATCAATGCATATCTTTGGGAAGGCTGTGTGCTCTGAATTCTAGAGAACTCCATCATGAATATCAAATAAAGATTTAAAAAGCAAACACTGATTTAGAAGGGTTACATGTGGACTAGTTGGTGGCTGTCAGTCCCTTCCCACTGAACTGTTCTATTCTACAAGAAGAATTCATCAGGTTTTTAAACATGGCATTGTAGTTTTCAGGAAATTAATTTTATCAAAATAAACCACATCTATCAGATTTCAGAGTTGCAGGTCTAATCCCCACCAGGGCACAGGAGAAATTTTCCTCTATGGGCTGTTTTAAGCTTTTTATTTAAGGAACTTTCTTCCATTGTTATTGATGCTAGACTGGCAAATAAGTGCAAAATGTAACTGCACATGCTGCTCTACTAAAATTTATGTGGTTTTTTTGGTAGGTTTTGTATATGATGCTAAAATCTATCCTTAGAGCACTTTCCAAGTGGTCACAGACCCACAGGGAATGAAAAAGAATTTGATTAAAGCAGCCTAAATGTGGATTCCAGAGTGATTGCTCAGGAAATGACCAGCACCAGCTGAGATGGGTCTGAAAGCAGGCTGAGGTCTGCACTGGCAGATTGTGAGATTTGATTTGGGTTTTATACATCTTGTAGAAGAAAAGTCAAATGTGTTGCCTCAAAATGATGTTACTCTGATTTCAACAGCTTTTATAGAGTTTAGGGAATCTCTTGGGGAGCATCAGGGATAGTTTGGAGAGGTGTCAGTCACCCTCAGGTCCTGCTGGCACCTGCAGCCCTCGGGCACAAGAACAAGGAGGTCTCAGATCTCCATCAGCCTCAGGAAGTGAGGAAATCCAAGGGGTCCATGGAAGATGCACCTGCCAGAGGCAGTACAGTCATTGTAATTATTATTTAAAACTAAGCAGGCAACACCTAACAACTGTGGGGAGTTGCAGGCACCGAACCCTTGGAAGGCTTGCAATGATTACACAGTAAATATCTTTTGAGCTGGCATCTCGTGGATGTTGAGATTTTTCTACATTTTCTCCTGCAATAATGTACTGGCATGAGAAGTCAATGAGAGCAGCAGCAGCACTGTGGACTCTCTTCCCTGGTTTTGGAAGCAAATACAGTTCTTGCAGAAGTAACAGACCCCAGAACTTCAGATGTGATGGCTCTGCTGGGTTACCAAGGAAGGGAAGAGTTGGGGAACAATCCTGAAATTGTCTCCATCGTAGCCATGGGTTAGTCCCAAGCAGAAGCACAGAGCAGACACAGGAGAGAAGCAGCTCTTGTTTAACAGCAGTTGCATCAGGAAATTTTAGAATATTCAACTGAATAAGAGCAGACTGTCTATATCAAATTGCACATGGGCAGAAAGGAGTATTTCTTGGAATCTTGCTCAGTCTTGCTGGGAAAACACAGCCACTGAAAGATCTCCACAGGATCCCATTGACTGGGCCTGACAAAAGGGCTGGATACAAGGAACTCCTTTGGAATAAAGGCAGGCCTGGAAGCTCTGCTGCAGGCCAGGGTTTTACTAAACCCTCTCCCAAACATCAGTGATACACTCTGGAGTTGCCTTTGATCCTGCCTGGCCTGTCTAGAGACTGAAGTAAATAGAGGTTTTAAGGGATCCTGGGAACTTACATCGTGTCTCTCCTACACCACTGTGGACCCAAGGGCTTAAATTCCCAGTATTCTGATAAATGTGTTTGAATAACAATCCTTGAAGCAGGTGCCAGCACTCTCTCTTTGAGATGCTCTGGGTCCCGTTTGGCACTCACACCTGGGGCATGACCTGGTGAAAAGTCATCTGAAACAGATCTGCATGTGGAATATCCTTGATTTCTGTTCCTAATGATGTATTTGGGGTTTAACTGGAGATCTGGGAAAGATCTGGCATTTTAAACAAATGCTTCTGCTGGAAAATCAAATTTATGCACCACTTGGGGTTTTTCCCCTGGCTTTGGCCGTTCATCAGATCTGGAGCCTGTCACTTCTCAAACCAGCACTAATAGTGGCCCTCACATCTGAAAGTAAGGTCCTTTCTGTTCCCAGAGGGATGAGACCCCTGAAAATAAGCAGAATTTATCCTGACTCTCCCAGCTCTGGACAGGATCAGTGCAGTTCAATGAGCCTTTGCTAATGCAAAGCAGACTCGTGCATGCTCGTGGGATGCTGTCATAAATCCTTGGAGGCCATAAACCTACAGCTGGCTCAGTTTACTGCCAGCAGCCTTCTTTAATGGCCCTCCAGATATGTTTAATGTAGTCCTGCCCTGTTCAAGGAATTCCCAGCCCAAAAGGCAGAGCCTGGTAAATGCCCCCTTTATCTGCTCTTGCCAGGCTGATCACTGCAGGTGTGAAAATGCTCTCTCAGGGCACTGCTAGGACCCCATGGCACATCACAGGGCAGCAAACATTCTGCAGTGAATGACTGCACTGATTGGACTCACAACAATCAGGAGCATTTTAAAGAACCGTAAATGATGGTTTGGAGGGAGAAGGGTGCTCTGCTGATAAATCTCAGGCTTGACATGGCAACGATACTGCACTTTGCACGGACTGTATTGATTTTTTTTTCCCTTTTAGTTGTTTGAGGTATCTACAGAAACCAAAACCAAGAAATATCTACATTCACTCCAAAGCCCTGCTGCTGTTTTTTGAAGCCTCTCAGATGAAAGGGTTTCTTGACAAACACCAGTGCTTCCAATAAGTTTAGCTCGAGCAGCAAACCAAACCCACCAGGCTTTCTTGTGGGGCTGAGCTGAAGGGAGCCCAGAACTCTACAGCACATTGCTCCTGTTTGTGCTCTGACCTCAAAGGGACCCTCTAGCACCTCCAAAGTCTTCTGCACTCGCTCTGATGGAAACTTCAGAAAATACAATATGAAATGCTTCTGTGAAATGCTGGGGTGTTGCTGGTATGGCTGTAAAACTCCAACCAGCAGCATTGCCAGCTGAGTGGAGTGGATAAAGGAGGTTTTGTTTCAGATGCTCTTGCATTGGGAGGATTTTGGGCTTTTATTTCATATATCTCTTGAAACACAGTGTGTCTAATTACTGAAGCCTAGCAGTGGAACTCAGAAACATCCTCTGCTTTCATTTTTTGCCATTTTCTGTACCTGAAGTGAGCACAGAATATATTATCCCTAAGCTCTCAAATGCAAACAACATACTATGAAAGCCAAGTCCATCTTCTTCCTTCTGATGTTTGGCTTTGTGAAAGGAAGAAAGTGACAGTAAAAGTAAAGTCAAATTTCCTTTGAAGGATTTAAAAATTTAAGAGTTTCTCCCCTCAGAATTGTCATTCCACATGCTATATCCTCATTTTTAATGAGCCTGTGTCACCTACCTAATGCTCCACAGCCCAAGAGGATTCCCAATGCAGCCAGATACAAACTGGAACATTTTCCTAGTGTGGCTATAGTTGCTTTTAAGGTGGAGAGTTACAAATTTCTCTTCCCTTTTCAGTTCCCACAGTAAAATCTAGAACAACTCCATAACATTTGGAACTCTGTGGGAGTTTCAGATTGGATCAGAAAGGATCAGTGCAAAATCTCTAGAAGGTTTTAATTAACAAATAATTCTGCATGTCAGATTTTGTCAGATTTTATCCTGACCTGTCTTCCCTTCTCATGCATAAATCTCAGGGTTTGAAACTGAATTACAAAATGTCAAAAAGCCAAGGGAAAAGATTAAGTCTTATATTGGGGGCAAGAGCAATGGGATCAGCATTAGAAAGCTTGGGATCCCATCCAAGACTGGGACAGATGGGAAGTTTTCCAAAAGGTAAGGTGAAAATAGAAAGTATAGTGTAAAAACCTGGTTACAGAAGTTTCAGTGCTGGTCACCTACTGTCAACTACAATGAAAAGCTAAATATATTTAATAAATACCTGGGGGTTTAAATTCTGCTGCAGCCCTATGATGCTAAATTTAATCACTGTTTTTACATAAGACAACTCCACTGGTATCACCTACTGCTTCAAACAACCACATTTATTTTAAGTCTTCCTCCTAGTGCTGATCACAGAGAGCTGCTGAGGACTGCTTCCTGTTTTTCATACAGATTTCCCTCTTTTCCTGTGGAAATCTATTGAGGAAGCTCTCTGAAATCAGGAGGAAGTATCTGTTTCTAAATACCTGTGAGAGTGTCCAAAGGAAGGGTCTTTGCCCCCTGTGGGGCTCCTGGGGAGGGCAGGGGCTGCTTGTCCCCCCAGAAAGCTGCATCCCCTCACTCACACACAGCTGGGATCCTGCATGGAGAGGCTCCAATAAGGAGGGAAAAACTGCAACCAAGCATTGGGTTAGGAATTTTTTCTTTAAAAGAGGGAGAAGCAAGGAGCCAAAGCTTTTTGTTAAAATACTATTGACTGGGAAAACAGGAATCCTGTTTACTCAACTTCCTCATGAGGAATTTTCCTATAACTGTGACCATCTCTCTCCTTCACCTCATTTAGTAGCTCTGCACTGCAGCCTGTGAGTTAATTAGAGTTTAACTCAAATTAAACTGGGTTTATGTCAATGAGATGCCGTAACTGGCTAAAATTATGCACCTGCTTAAGCGTTCTGCTAGGAAAAAGTCTATATAAGTTTAAACTTTGATAAGTTTAAGTGAATTTGGTGATGAATACAACACAAACCTGCTTGGGCTGGGGTTCATCAAAAAACGGGAGGTGCTGCTGAGACAAGCAGAGGTGCAGCCATGGAGAAGGGAGAGGAGTCAGAGTGCTGAACACTGCTGGAAATCAGTTCTTACACCCAGGGAGCAGCTGCAAATGGTCACACTACACTCCTGTCAGTGGCTTTTTCACCTCCCAATAATGTTTCCTATTCAACCATATCACCAACAAAAGGAAAAATAGAAGTTGCTAGAACTGCAGCCAAAGCACAGGTAGGATCCTAATAAATGCAGAATCACTAGGTAGCATTTTCTGATCTCTTGGAACTGGCAAATAACTTATAAATATTTGCAAAGGAAAATAGTGGACCCTGAGATTGGCTCAGTTGGTCAGAGCATGGTGTTAATAATGCCAAGATTGTGGGTTTGATCCAACTGGGCCATTCACTTAAGATTGAGCCTTGTGAGTTCCTATCATTTCAGAATATTCTGAGTTCTGGGAATCAATTCAGGAGTTACTTTTCAGTCACCTACCATAACAATACTTGAAGAAGGCAGAGCAGAAGGCTGCTGTCAGGAAACCTTAAACTTTCAAAAGGCATCAAGACAGCAGTCACAGAGCTTGGACTGAAGGAACATGCAGAATTACAGAGCCTCTGGTGGGGAACAGCACTTTCTGGAGCTCTGAGGATGTTTTCACGAGGCAGTAAACACAACGGGGTGAGGTAATTGTTGCTTCCTGATGCAGGATCTGAGGAGTGGAAGCTGTGCCTTCCCCAGGTCCCCAGCAGGCAGCTGCTGGCTCTGACACCTCAGCTCAGCTCTCCCGGTGCCTCCTTGTCCCTCTGCACGGACAAAGCCCTAGCACAGCTCTCCTGGGGAACCTGCAGGCACCAAAACCCCTTTACAAGCTGGGAATACCCAGCTTGGATGCAGAACTGATGCTCACAGCCCCTCCCCTCCCATGTTCCTGCCGGATTTTCCCAAATGCTCAGGAAGACCCGGTCAGAAATAACTCACAGGCAGCTGAAGGCACAGTGTTTGCTGTTAAATGAGCCATCTTTCTCTGCTGTCACTCCAGACCCACGAGGCTCTAAATCAGTGAGGTACTGAAATAAATCCTGAAGGCATTCATGTGCCAGTGAGTAGGAGCTCTCCCAGTCTGTACCACACTCAGGGATTGCTGCAGTTCTGCAGACATCACAAAGAGCTTTGGCACGTTTTTAGGATTTCAGAGTGGAATTCTGTAGGATCTTCACCCAGGTTAGGTATTCTGTTAGGAAGAGCACTGAAAGGCTCCCTGGACATTGGATTTTTTTACTGACATACACTGCAGCACCCAGGAGATAAGGGAAGGATTGCTGGGGATTAAACAGCACATGTCTACGTGAAGGAACACATGAAGGTGAGGGTTGTTACACAGGCAATGGCAAAAGGAAATGATCCACAGGAGCACAGCTCTGCTTTCTCTGGCCTCTATGATTTATGCCAAGTGCTTTGGTTAGAGCTGTCAGTGCCCAGAACACCACAGTATTTGAGTTACTAATTTTTGATTGTAGGCTCTTGTCGCCCTGAGACTTAAAGCCTTCTGATGTTTTCAAGTTTTAGTTACTTTCCCATGAAAGTTCTATAAACGTGGGTTATCACATTCCTTCTAAGAAATGTCTTTTGATGGATGTTTTGCATGACCAGTGCACTTGGGAAGGTGGTAATTAATTATCCAATCCCTGGTGATTGTTGCAAATCTATAAATACTGGAGTCAGAGAGTCAAGTAGCTTTTTCCTGTTCTAACACTGAGAGACATTTGTGTGAATCATTTCATGTCCTTTAGCAACAGGCTCTCAAGCATCTCTCTGTAAAATCCAAGTCAGGACACCAGAAGAGACAGAATTCTCCAAATCTGAGTTTGAAAAGCAGGAAGGACAAACAGAATGTACCCGGGCAATTCTGGCATGGGCATGTGGGGGTGTGCCCCTGTGTTTGCTTCCACATGCCTCTGTTGCTGTTCCTCATGGCCTGGGCTAAAAGCAGATCTCGAACAATGCAGTTTCAAAACGTGTGCACAAAGGTTTGTGCCCTCTCCAAAGTGCTCCAAGTCACCACAGGAAGAACAATCCTGCTGTGTGTGACAGCACCATTCCAGGATTTTCCTGCTTGTATCCAACATGCAGGGAGATGGAAAGGTTTGCAAGAAAACACATGGCCATCACTTAAATGATTTTTTTCTGGAGGCTGGTGATTTTGGCAAGAAAATGAAAACCATCAGCCAGTAACAGGAAACCTCCCAGGACTGCAACCATTATAGTTGGAGTTATAATATACTTTATAACTGCCCATATAAAGACAGGATATTTAGTGATCTTTATTATAGCCACTAAAAATTCATGCTTTTAAACATTAATCTTCAGTGCCTGACAGATCAAGCTATTTAAAAGCTGAGATTAAGCATTTGTATCGATCACAGAAAGTTCCTTTGTAGGATTTCTGTTGGAGAGGAGCTCACAGCACCAACCAGAGACAGATGTATTCAGAAAACCCACAGAGACACTCAGCTCCAGTGTGAAAACATAATCTCAACAGTAAATGAAAAGTTGTAAATAATTCAAAAATATGCACACCTAAAGTCTCTGATTCCCACAGGGAATAAGCCAAATCTGAAACCATTCTGAGTTCCCTGAACTCTGACAGTTTAGGTAAAATAGTACAAAAATAAAAATCACACCTCATTTTGATTAAAACCCACGAGTCCTACACTTTGAAAATAAAGTGTAGCTCTGAGTATAATTGCGCTCAGGGCAACGCACACACACAGCTGTTTGAGCTGCTCCAAGGAAGTCTCTAAAAGAGACGAGTTAAAGGTCTGTGAATGACAAGTTAATTATTCCTCAGAGTTATTTTCTGATCAGTCAGGAATTATTTAAGCCCAAGATCTGCTCGGCACCAGAAGCAGGTGGGTTTTCCTGCAGCTCGATGTTTCCATAACAATACCACAGAGCCAATTAAAAGCCAATTAGTCATGGACATTACTTGAAGGCCCAGTACTTTGCAAACTCTCCCCTCTTGTGTGTTGCTGTCCATTATGCTGGGGATAAAGGCTCTGGGATGAATGGGGGCTGTTTCCCTGTCTCCATGGAAGCCTTGCCATGCTCACCCCACACAAACCTTCCCAGGCACCTCCAGCGCCGCTTCCCCCTCTGATCTCTGTCCCAAACAAATGTGCTGTTTATTCACTCTTCTTCTCATTTATGGGGACCCATTTGATGCTGTATGAATAGCAATGAGGGAAGAACTAAACCTGTGTTTGAGAAGCAGTGAAGATTCCTGCTTCCAGCTCTTCCTCAAATCCCCTTCACCCACACCTGCTGGAAAGGATTTTCATGATTCTTGAAAATTCTCCATCTTTTATAGGTTAAAATCTTAACCACTGCAATAAATATTCACTGAAATATCAGCATCTGTGTTATGTGAACTAACCCTAGCATCTGAAACCCAAACAATCTAAATTATACTGCAGCTCAAAACTGAGAGCAGTCTGCTCAGACACCAGCTGCGGTGCCCAAGAAATCGTAAAGGATTCCTGTAGAGGTACCAGAAAATCAGCACATTGCAGGAAAGTAAAATGCAGTATCCCTGTGAAAGGAATATCCCCCAGCAGCTGTCCAGGACTCTGAAGCTCTGTGATGCTTCTCAGAGCCCCCACTCTGAATGTCCAGGCTTTACAGTGCATTTTGTTTGTGCGCCGCTCCAGAAGGATTTTTTCCAGAACTGATGATTGTCCAGGCTCCTTCCTGGGGATTGCTGTGTCCCTTGGCTTTACAGGAAATCCAGTTGTTGCTAAGCTGAATAACGCCATAAATTGCAAATTGAGCAAGACATTAGTTTTTAATGCAGTCAGCCTTACTCAAGGGGGTAAAGTAAGAGCTGGCTTCTCAGTAAGGTTTAGCTCAGCTTTTCCCCTACAGATGTTTTCAAATAGTGACTTCTGTTGTTAAAGCCATGATCTTGTTTACTCCTTCCAGTTTCACAGGCAAGGAGGGAACTACCATTGGTGTGGCTCCCCAGGAGCAGCTGAGTTAAACAAAGCCTCTGCAATTCTGGTGTCCAGCGTGGCCTCAGCTGCTCTGTCCCTGCAGCCAAAGTCCCCTCCCAGCTGTAGCTGAATTTAAAGGCAGGAAGCACAAGATTTGTACAGCAAACTCACGTTACACAATTTGTGTCAGCAGGACCCATCTGCTGAGCGCTTTGGCTCTCATTTCTGGCTATTTAATGTGTTGAATAAAGGAAATATGCAATATTCACCAGAACAAAACTAATCTATAGAAGAACCTGTAGGGAACTGGGCAACTTTGAGGACTCCTGTCCCTCAGTTACATTATTTGATCTGTGTCCCATCCCACGAAAGCCATTCCTTTAAAACACATAAATGTGATAGGCCCTCGTTGATCTCAGACAAAGACAATTCCAAAGGAGGTTCTCAGCATTGCTGACACCCATTCTGAGATGCTTTTCACCCTGGTTCCCGGGTGTGCCACCATTTCTGGCTCATTTTATTTGCCTGCTCAGGCTCTGACTCTGCTTCATCCCAGCACTCAGAAGATATGGATCAAACTCCCAGATGTTTCTGAGCCCAAGGGAATGGCTGCAGGTGCCTGTGGCCAGAGCAGACTACTCCATATATGTTTTCTAGAGGTCTTTGACCTGACCTCAAAGTTATGGGTACAGCTCAGCTCTTCTTATCTATGGACAGCTGGAACCCACCTTCCTGTGGTTGTCAGGGAAGTCACCTCAGGCTTGGGGTTCAGGTCGATGGCCCTGTTCTTCAGCGAGTCCCAGCAGCTGCATCCCACCAAAGCCCTGCTGGGCACATCTTGGTTTTCCAAACCTCCTGCACTCAGCCTCACCCTGGTCTCTTTTTCAGGTGGGCAGCGGAGCGATGGCAGCGTGGCCAGCAGCACAGCCCCGAGCAGAGGGATCGCCGCTCCCCGGCCGGCACCGCCGAGCACGGTACCCACCCCAAACCCCAAACCCCAAACCCCAAACCCAGCCCTGCCACACTCAGCTGTGGTGCCAGCAGCAGCAATACTAACCAGAGGTTAAACCAGCACACCACAAACCAGTCCTGGAGATTCTTCAAATCCCAGACCTACGTAAAACCTCATAGCCCAGATTTCCACTTCTCACTCCCCACGTAATTTTGTGTTTAATGAAAGACTGAACTTATCACTTAGAGCTATGATTTAAAACAGCTTTTTTCCACATGAGTCATCCCACCAAAACTTTTTTTCCTGGCTTAGAAAGTATAAAGATTTCATTTCTTCGTAAATAAAAATACAGAACCTCAGCAAAAATAATTTCCAAGGAAACAATTTGCAGTTAATATTCTGTACAGCCACGCTCCTTGGAAACATCCTGGCTGCTCCAGTGACTCTGGACAAGCCCAAACTGTTTAGCACATGTAGCACCAACAACTGCCATAACACTGCACACTTTCCCTGCAGTGATTTATTTTTTTGGGCACATCCAGTTCAAAACACTTATCTGACAATAACTCTGAGTTACAAGACACCTTTACTGCAGACTGGAGAGCTGTTTGTTGTGATAAAAAATTGGATTTTAGGTGTGTGTTGAATGGAGCTGGCAAGCAGCTTCTTGGGAATGTTAAAAACAGTGACAAGTAAATACAATTAACATTGAAGCATGTTCTTCATCTGGCTAGACATAGAAAGTAAACCTGCTTTTACAAATGTTTTTATCCAATAACACATTTTGCCAGCTCAGTTTCCACATAAAATAACATCACCCGTATTTCAAACAGCTTTTTAGCATAATATGTTTTCATACAAATAAATCATGGGGTTATAGATTCTGAAACAGGGAAAAAAATGTTCCATCAAGTAAAACAGGATTAGTTAGGCAGAAAAATTTAACTCAGAGAGATGAACAGGTAGAAAAAATTGTATACTCGAACAGTAATTTCCCCTTACAACAACTGATCCTTCAGACTTATCCTTACCTTAGGGTAACTCAGGAAAAGAAGGGAATTGAGGTGAAACAGCTCCAAGTTACCCACAAGAGAGTACTGAAATGTTCCAGACTCCTAAAATAAGGATCCTGGCTGCAGCCCCTCCCAAGGCTGGTGTTTCTCTGGGGGGTTGAGCTCTCCCTTCTCTCTGGCTCAGGGTTTAGCTGGGGGTGTAGGGGTGCAGCTGAGGGGTCCCTGTGTCCCCGCAGACGATCAGCTCTTCCGCTCCGTGGAGGGCCGGGCTGCCTCGGACGAGGAGGAGGAGAAGTGGGCAGGAGAGCGGGACCCCCAGCTGGAGCACGGGAAGAAGATCCTGGCCAAGCTCCCTTGCTGTGGCAGTGGGTAAGTTTAATTCATTAATTAATGTACTTTGAGCCCTTTGCAAAGATAATTTCACAACATGTGGCTGCAGTCAGGAGCCTTTTGCCCATCCTTTGTGGCACATGGGGAGCAGCCTGCTGGATATTCCCACCAAGCCCTAATTAGTGTCAGCAAAGATACTCATTTGTGACCTGTGCTGCCAAGAATTCCACAGGAAATCTGGTTTTTACAAACACAGACCTCTGTTGGGAGGTCTCACTAACTCTTTTCTCTTAATGATGTGTGTAGATGTGATGAAAAGTCGTGGAGAAATCCGCTGTCCTACCTGGAGAGCACTGACGGGAAGGACCCTGTGGAGCTCCCAGGGAGAATCTCCCCCCTCACAGAGCAGACAGAACTCAAGGGCCACCAAGAGAAAAAACTGGAAACAAACGTGGAAGAGGTAACAGGTGCCAAACAGAGTGTGAAAGAGTTGTTTGTGCATCTTTGGGGAGCTGCATCTATATATGTTTGTATTTTATTCTGGCCATTCTGCTCTCTGTTGTTGATGTTTCTTGTTGTGCTGTAGTTTGTCAGCTCAGACATCTCCTGCTTTCCTCCAACACCTGCATTTCTACTCCTGTTCCTACCCAAAACTGCCTCTGGAGGATGAGATATACCCCAGGCCCTTCAAATACTGTCCTTGATTTACTGAGATTCCCCAGAGGTGGATGAAACACTCCCCATATCCTAAGGCATCCAACACCTCTGGAAGCAGAATAACTTTTCAATAAATCCCTCAGGCTGGCTGAGACTCCCTGTTTTGGAGTCAAGTATCCTATTTACTATGTGTTTTTCTTGGGTTTAGGCTGATATATTTATATCATAAATATAAATCTAATATATCAATAATATAATAAAATGGGAATAAAATTAGTTCTCAGGTTTAGTGTGTCCAAATCCCTTGAGCAGAGGTTACAACCACACTATTTAAAGCCCCAGTGCTGTATCCCAGCAGTCCTGTGTGATCTCACTATTTAAATTCTGCAGACTTCAGCCCCTGATGGGTATAGATTGAAGTGCCAGCAATCTTCCTATGAAACAAAAATAGTGCATTGCCCTGGTCATTCAGTATTTTACCCATTCTTTAAACAGAGCAGAAAACTTCCAGTAGTTCTGGAAGGATTATGTGAATCAGTGAAATATTTAAAGTAAGGGTAAAATATTTAGCTTCTTCACATGTTGCCATCCTTTGTGTTTTAACAGTGTTTCATATCATTTTCTCCCTTGACTAAATTAAATTAAGAAGTTTACTTGTTAGGGGAGAAAAAAAATTAAAACCAGAGTAAAATCCTATTTCTGCCTCACAGAATTTTCAGTATTCAATGGCCATTTATCCTTGAAATATTCTTTACAGAAGCATGAAAATTCCTTCTCTACTGCTTAGCATCAGATCAGAGGAAAAAACTACCTGCAGGTAGTGCCAGTTTTCTTCTCATTTTTTTCCCCATTCTGAGGTGCTCATCTTCTTCTACAGCATCATTCTCCCCTCTTTTTCATCTCTGCTGGTGGATATTAGTTCTGTGCAGCTTGTCTGGAAAATCACCATTATCAACAGATTAATACAAAATTCCAGAGGAAAAATGGAACCTGTTACTCTTGATTTAGAGGCAAGCAGAGAGGTGAAGGAGCCGTAGTGCCAACTCACTGTGACATGAATTAAATAGCCATAGGATGAATCATTTTTGATTCCTGTTAGGAAATTTATTCTTAAGCCCTTTTGTATTAGCCAGCAGTTATAGGGGAGGAATTTGCTGCTACAAAACAGACAAGTTAATAAAAAATCCCTGTCAAAAAGGTGGCTCTCCTTGCCATCAACAGAAAGCAAATAGGAAGACTGAGAAATTCTCTCTCTCAAGCACCTGGCAAATAAATACATTGGCTTAATAAATAAACCACCAACACTTTGTCTGAAGCCGACAGAAGTGCCCTATCCACTGCTGTATATGCTTCTGTTTGTGGCTGCTCAGTGTGGAAAATCAATTAACAACGAGGCTAACAAGCAAGAGACTCAGCAGGCAAGTGAGGGGCAGCACTCTCAAATACTCATTAATAATTGCTCCAGCCTGAGATTTGTAAAACCAGAGGATGAGGGAGTTCTGAGATTTGTCATCTCTACAAAGTTCTACTTTCCAACAGCCCAACACTTAAAAACAGCTTCTGCTGAAGACAGGGTGGTGACCTGGGGATGATAGATGGGGAGAACATGAGTGAAGTCTAAAAATAAAGTGTTGTGCTGCTGAGTGTAGTGTTACAAAGAAATGCCAATTATTTTCTATACGAGCCTGCATGCAAGCTGCCAGCTTCATTAAAAAGGCAATTAGTTTATGAACTGCCATACAGGGTCAAAGGAGAAGTTCATCCCAGTATCTGGAGAAAAGCAAGAAGAAACAGTGGAGAGGTTGTTCCTCTTGGTGTTCCTCACCTGGTTCCCACTGCACCGGGGACTGACACATCTTGTCTCACTGAATGCACAGACGATTGCTCTGTAGGAGCTGCAAGGCAAAGAGATGATCATGGGGAGGGCACACAAATTAGTTTTGCTTTATAGAGGACAACAGGAATGCAAAAGGGGAGAAAGCTGACGTAGCAATGATAATATTTAAGTATAAAATATATAAAAAATTTAGTATTTAAAATCCCTGAGTGACCTGCCTGCACCCAGTGAGGAATGAACTCCCCCTGTGCACAAGAGCAAAGCACTGACTTCCTAACAACTCCTGGTATCTCACTTTATGGAGCACATTAAACCACAAAAGGGGGAAAACTCAGCTTTGCAGTCCTTGGGCAAGAAAGGAAAAGCTCCAGTGCCTTCAGTTGGCTGTGTTTTGTGCAGGTGAAAGGCCCCGTGCTCGGGGAGCTGCAGCAGAAGGTGGAGGAGGCAGAAGGGCTGAAGATGGAGCTGCAGATGTTGGAGACAGAGAGGGTTCGGCTGTCCCTGGTGGAAGAGAAGCTCATGGATGTTCTGCAGCTTCTCCAACAACTCCGAGACCTGGTATGGTGAGAAAGCAGTCCTGGGACTGAAAACTGGCTTTTGTAGTCCTTTCCAAACTAAGAATGTGGTCATCCCTTCTACAAAGTACAAAATTCTTCACAGCAGGACAGAATTTTACATGTGTGTGGCCTGGGAACTGGCTGGCGCTTGCAGAAAGCCTTTAGACTCCTTTGGCTGGCTTTCTAAAAGCCTAGAGATCTCCTTGGAGCTGAGTCTTCAAGCTCATTACCCTCTAAACCAAAAGTGAGGGCAAATGAGGAAAACAAAGGAGTAATCAGGAAGATTCCAGAACGTGTATTTTTCCTTCTAGAACAGGACCTTTGTTTAACTGCATGCTTATGTAATTCTGAGTCAGTATTAAAGAGATAAAACTCCCAGGAGTGTTTGGCAAGAATCCCCTAATCTCTGATGGGCTGTACCCAAGAGAAAAGAAACCTTACCCATCAGAACATGGGGGTTTAGGTGTCACTTCTGCAGCACATTCACCTTCATGTCTGAAATACTTCATTCACAACAGAACCTACCACCTAGCAGTGACTGTCCAAAGGCACACACACATCCTGTCAGGACTAATAAAACCTCACACTGTGTTGCTGAGGCCATGAGAAATCCTCAAACTGCTCCTTACTCTGCCCCAGTCCCTACTGGGGCAGCCAAGCAGATGGAAGAGGCCCCAGTGCCAGGGAGCAGGGCAGCTCTGCCTGGAGGTGACAGCATCTTCCTCCCAAAATTGCTCCCTTCCACTTCCTGAAGTTTTAGCAAGAACAGCCTGTCCCTGCAGACAGGGGCTCCCGAGGCAAGACCATCTCCCAGAAAGCACGGGAGTGTCCTGACAGCAGATTAGGAGAGTTTGCTTTTCCAGGCACATTATGTAATGTCCCACCAGATTTCTTATGTAAAACCACCACTGAGAGAGACCATCCAAACCCTGAGTAGTTTTTACAGTGCTCTCACTTTGGCTAATGTTTGTTACATCTCAGATCCAGCCCTGCCCCAGGACATTTGCTCTGTGCTTCAGCTGACTCTGAGAAGACCTTTCCCAAAATAACCCCACCAGGTCCAGCTCACCTTCCCCACAGACCTGGCAGAGGACTCAAAGAGCTTTTGCTCTGCTTGCCCTCCTTGCCACCTACAGCTGCTTAGGCACACACTCTGGAAAATTCTATATTTTCCACTGAATAATTGTTACTTCTCTTTCCACAACAGGAATTAGGGGCTGTAGGTTTTACAACCCCCTACAAACTGCTGTCTGAGCAGGGTTTAAGATGAATTTGCCTTATTGAAGATAAGGCAAATATCAAGTCTTGTGTTAATCAGGATTCAGTGTCATTTTGTTTTAGTTTCCAAATGCAAATACCCTGCACACAGGTTCTGTTGCATATCTGTAAACTGGTGAAGGACAGATTTATGCCATAATGTTGTTTTATTTTTTAAAGAACATATCTAAACGAGCCTTGGGGAAAATCCTGCTGAGCACTTTGGAATCCTGCCGTGACCCCCAACCTGGTAAGAAAAGAAATCACATCTAAAGACCAAGAAGCATGAAAAGTGTCCTTTTGGGACAAACTCTGGGTAATGCACAGATGGATAGAAAAAGGAAATTTCAACTCCTGGGGTACAGCCTGGGGAGAAGGAGGTAGTTTGCAAGAAGATTACCTATAGAAAGTGATGCTTTCTAGTCTGTGACACATCAAAAAACCACATCCAGGGTGCTTTTTTAGTCAGGTTTTAATTAAAACTTGGCCTCTGGCTGGTAATTCAGCATCCTGCAAATGTTTTTAGGGTTTCATTGATACAGGAAAGTGGAAAAATGACCAAGTATGTACTGCATCTGTTTCTCAGGTTTGCTAGCCCAGTGTGCTGTGTTCCTCTGCTGCAACACAAAATTTACCCATCAGAACAGTTCTGTACAGAAACCAGATCAAACCTGCACTCCTCTGATAACAACATTTCCTGATCCTTGTGTGAAAATTAAACTTGCAAATTCCTGTCCCTGGCCAATGGTCTGGAGCTACCTTTGCAGGAACCGTGCAGGGACCACAGCCCCAGGGCTTTGGTTTGATGCCTTTATTCCTATTAGCAGAGCATTTGTACTTCCCTCCAATGAACATCCTGTCCCGGGAACACGGCTTGGAGGTGCTTTTAATAGGCAGGCAGCAGGCAAAGACAAGGTTAGAAAAGAACAAATGTGGCCTGGGGGCTCGGTTTTGGAGAATATTATTTACAGGGATTTAGGGAGAATAGCATGAGAACCCTTCTGGGGTTTGCAGTTTCAAAGCCTGATTTTCCTTGTGCCCAGCAATCCAGGGCACAGGCAGCCCAGAGCCAAACTGTGCTCTTCAGCTGCAGAGGGAGCCCAGAAAAGAGGGCAAAGACACACTTTTGTGGGCAAAGACACACTTTTGTGGGTTCCAGGACACCAATACAGAGAGAAACCACAGCTGAGCCGTGGGTTTGATGTTCTCCTGGGAGAACAGAAGATTGTTTGGACCCACAGCGCAGTGTCCAGAAGGTGCTGCCACTTATCCTGCACAGGAACAGGGACTCCCAGGGATGCTGCTCAGAGTTCCTCCCTTTCTAACAGCAGCACAGCTCAGCTCCCTGAAACTCCAGCAGGTGCTGCTCTCTGTCCATTCTGCATCAGCCCTGCCATACCCAGCTCAGCCTCTCTGCTTTCCACTGTCTGGCCGAGCACCTGGGGAGAGTCCAGCAGCTTTTTCCCGAGTCTTTGTACTCAAACGTTTTTCTCTGACAAGCCAAAGTGGGTGGCTGGGTTGGCAATGGTGATATGAAATAGTCTTTGTTCACACAAGAACGTGAGACCTCAGGGGGCAGGGTCTGAAGCAAGAGAAGAACAGAGAAGACAGCTGAACCCAGGTTTGCTCATGTTTTTCATGGACAGGAATTCATTATTTGGTCACAAATTTAGACATTTTATTGAAAGGGCACCTATGAAGAAAAGAGCCTTTTGTGATTGTGAAACTGCAACTTCCTTGCTTTGTTCAAATGCTAATGTTTGCAATTTTCTTCCCCAAGGCAAAGCCCAGCTGTTGGAAGTGCTGAACACCCTTCAGCAGGAGCTGGCCGCCTGTGAACTGTTGCACAAGCAGCCCATGGAGCAGGCACAGAGCCCACGGGCCCTGTCCAACCCCCTGGTCATCTCCTGCTGAGCCCAGCCAGCCCCAGGACAGCTGGAAGGAGGAATGAAGGACATTTGTCCAGCCCAGCCAGGCCTGGACTGGCCAGGAGCGAGGAGTGACCCCAGGGAAGAGCAGCAGCCCTGGGCTGAGCACAGCCCTGCCTTAGCTGGACTGCAAACCCCAGCCCTGGGGTGCCCTGGGGTGCCCTGGGGTGCCCTGGGGTGCCCTGGGACTGGGCTGGCACCAAACTGTGCCCAGCAGCCTCACCTGACCCACAGCCATTTACAGCCCTGGGGATGCTGGGGCTGGCCACAGTCTGCAGCCTCTGTGGAAGCCCCACTCCAAAGCCAAGTGTTACCCCTGGATTTGTTATCCCTTACCCTACAAGTGACAAACTGAATGATAAACACACCCAGGAGTGTGTGCCAGCAGTGCAGGTTTTAAGGGCTCTGTGTTTCTCACTCAATTATTCACCTTATTTAACTCTGAAGCTAGATTATTTTATTGCTCTGCTGAATTTTATATTGGCAATTATAGAGGTGCCTTAGGAATATGCAGCAGCCTTTCCTGTCAACAGTCAGATTTTACATAAAAAGTTAAATTTAAATGCTTGAAGAAGATCCAAAGCACTCTTGTTCCCAAGGTCTCAGGGAAAGGAAGGGCTGAAAAATTCACTTTGCTGTCGTTCTGTGTTAGCAAACAACCCATGCAGTGCACAAGTGAGTTCTCAAGTTTAATTTCCCTCAATGCAGCTGCACAGACACAAAATTAGCCCCCACATTCAGGCCAATTAATGTAAAAGGGCTGGGCCTAATCATGGTGCCATGGAATGTTTTAATCTGCAATAAATAATTCCTGGGGCAACAGTTAAAAAAAAAAAATAGGTTTCTTTCAAGGTGCTTTTGCTGTGTCATTCACCTGCCAAACAGGCAGAATTCCTAAAAGAGCCAGCTGAATTCATGTTATTGAAAAGATGCACTGTGGATCTTTTAAGAATGTGAAATTATTTGCCTGAGATAATGCCAGCGATGAAGTAAGATCATTCCACTGTACATGTATGATTTTTTTCCTAGAAAATGGTTTTCATACAGGAATAAGGTCCACAAGGCAAGATGGAGAATAAGATTTCCATTCCTTTCCATTCAGAACACACTGTGCAGCTCACACACACCTCCATTAAAAATTGTGGCACATTTGAGCCACACTGGGAACAAGAATTTGTATTATTTTCATTTCATTTTAAAGGAGAAAAAAAAAAAGGGATTATGCAAACAGGGAAACAAACTCTACTCTATGGTGATTTACCTCATTGGGGTTCTTTTTGTATTTGGGGGGTTTTTTTTGTGGTTTAGCAGAGGAAGATTTTAAGAATAGATATATATATTGTTAATGAACATTTTTCTTATAGATACATTAGACAGGACATATATACATAGAATAATATTCACCCTCTAAGAAAGAAAACTGTCTTTTAATGCTAAATATATTACTAACAAGATACCAGAGCATAATATACTATGAGTAGAACTGATGGGATTTTGGTGTGTTTTTCCCATGAGCCAGACATGCAAACTGAGCAGAGGCAGAGATTTGTAGCAAAAGCTCTGTTCAGCTGCAGCAGTGGTGGGACTGGAGGCAGCACAGAGGTAACTGGCCCTGTATTCTGCAAAGGGGACCTCCCTGCTCCAAGTTTGGTTTTATTCATAGAGATTAATCAGAAATGCCACAGGGTTTGAAGGAGAAGAAAAGGAAAAATAATTGCATTCACTAGGAAACAAATTGGAACATCCAAAGTAATGGAGATGATGAGTAAAGGCAAAAAGCAAATCATGGAAGCAAGAGCTCAGGCAAAGCACTCTGATCTCAGAAACATGCTTAGATCCTTGGTGATCTAATGATCAATGAAAGGTCCTTAAAACAGCATAAAGTGCCACTGAAGGGAGGCAGTGAGCAATACCTAATGGGAGGGGGAATCCCAGGGATTTCTCTTTCCTCATCCTTTTAGCTGAAGACACCTCGTATTTCAGAGCAGTTCACAGGATGACTCCTCTTTAAAAAAAATGTAAAGCAAAGCTGACAGATTTTCTCTAGTCATAAACCCTGAGCAGTGCCCTTCAGCTGGAGCAGCTGAAGGTGCAGAAATGGCCAAGGCAGGAGGCAAACACTGAGTGATTTCAGAGCTGCTGATAAGAGAGGATGGGGAGCTCTCCTTCTCTCATTGCAGGCTCTGGTTTCCCTGTCAGAGACAGAGATGCTGTGGCTGTGCTGTGCCTGCATTTATCAAAACTGATGAGGAAATAAATTGTAAATAACCTCCAACCAGCTCCACCAAATGCAGGAAGTTTCACTGAATGCAGTCATCAACACTGGGCTAGAGACACCAAATGAGGGCAAAGAGATAATTAGATAATGCAGGAAGAGGCTTGCAGCATCTTCTAATGAATGTACAGTTCTCCTCAGAGGAACTGCTGCTTATTTATACCCTGCTGTAAGTGACCATGTGATTAATTCAGCTAGCAACTTGATCAAACTGACTTTCCAAATTGTTGGTATATCAGCATTCAGTGATAGGAAATAATAGGATTAGCACAGCAGCATTTTCAGCTCTTGAGATTTTATCACAGGTCACACTATATAAAGGAATTATTTAAGAACCCAAGGCACTTGATCAGCTTTCATTAGCAATCTGCAGCCTTAAGAACCAGGATAGCTCAAAATATTAAGCCTATTAAAAAAAAATAAAAAAAATAATATCCTATATTGCTTTGAAATGCAGATATCAGGGTTTGAGGATGCAATGCAAGAACTGGAAACTAGGGCTGGCAATAATGTTATCTCACATCCTGCAGCAAACACTGTGTGGCTGCAGAGTTGGAGAATGTTCAGGACTGACCTCCCAACCCCAGGGCAGCTCTGCCCTCTGACATCTCCTCCTGGGTGAAACATTCCCGACAATCCAGCTGCTGGCAGCAGGAACTCAGCAGAACAGGATCAGATCTGTCTGCAGGGACTTTCTGGGGCTCTTCATGGGTGATCAGGAGTCTGGGCAAACTCTCCTGCAGTTCACTGTGCACAGCAAACAGCTGGGCACATCTGCAAGGGTGGGCCCCACAATCGGTGTGTAAACCCAGCGTTAGTGGGGCAGGAGCAATGGCACTGGAGCTGCTCTCACTGGAGAAAATTAATTCATCACTGCACAGATACCCAGTCAACTGGTTTATTTCAAAACCAATGGAGTCATAGCTTTGTAAAGGACAGTATAAAAATAACCATTGTATCAATTATGGACAGTGAGTGAAATTCTGCAATGAGTTCCCACAGTAAACTCATCACCTGGGCTTTCCCAATGTAGTCTTTGACATCAGACACTAATTAATATCTAACTCATCTCTCCAAGAACAGCTGCTCAGTGTGGCCATAAAGTTCAGTGTCCTGCCTTCTACATTTCCAACTCTTCAAGCAGAAAATTAGCTAATGATTTTAGCTGATCTTATTTGTCACCACTCCCTTAAGCAAGGACCACACCACAACACTCTGAGTGCTGAACAATCTCACACCTTTCACAACCCTACTACAGCTGTTCTGCAATAAACTGGTAAAGATTAATGCTTAAACACCTTTAGCAGGCTTGCCTAAAGAGTTAGCAGAGCATTGGAACAAGGTCAATCATGGATAGCTCTTTGTCACACTGGGAATTCAACAAACAGCCCAAACAGCTGGAACAGAGCAGTGAAATAATCTGGAACTGAGGATACCACATGCCACCATTTATACCAGGAGAGGAGGGGCTGGTTTGGACTACCTTTAGCCTGGTCCAAGCACTGAAACCCCATTAGCACAAACCCCAGGTATTTCCAGAGTGAATACTGCAATTTAATTTAATATAAAAGGCACGCATGGAAAATAGAGAGCAGGAGATCTGCTCTGACAGCTCAATCCCAATCCTAAATAAAACATTCCCATAAATGCAGTGTTGTGTTGTGCCTGCCTGCAGCACTGGATTGTATTTTCAATGACAGTGACTGTGCATAAAGAGCTAGAAAAAGACCTGCTTTTCATTAGAGCAAAGCAGGCAAGGCAGAGATGGGCACAGAGCCTCCAGTTTTCCCAGCCCAGAGCTGTCTAAATCCAAACTGACCATGAATATTTTCATGAACCCTCTGAGTTCCATAAAACACAAACATGTGGGTTAAGGCCTCTGATTTAGACAGATCCCTTAATACACACATTTTGTACCTCAGATTTATTTGTATCTTGGAGACAACAGAAAATAATTTCCTAAAAATAAATCAGTATTTTGTTCTTTCAGGTAATTCTTTTGAATTGAGAAATTACAGCTCAAGAGCCGATTCGGGGTATGTTCAACATTGGAGAATAAAATAACTTGGATGACACCTAGTGGGAAAATAAGCAATCACTGGGTGAAATTCTGAATGGGGGAAACGGCAAAGAGAGAGGTTCTTTGTGAGAACAGGTGGGAGGAGAGAGAATTTCGTGATAAAATGGGAGAAGTACAATTTAGGAGAAGAATTTCCTAAATGACAAGACTTTATCTGCCTGCAGAATAATCTGAGGAAATGGGATTTTTTATTTGGAAGAGGCAAAACCCCATTAGGCAAAATCACGATAAATGTGCAGCAGGAAAAAATATGGACAGGAGGAAACTCTGAGTCCTCCTATGTGGAAATACTCAGAAGGCTTTGACAGCCAATTCTGCAGAGTGAAGTAGGTAAGAGGAATATTTTGGCCTTCAGGCAACAATAGCTCCTGATTTGAGAGAAGTTTTTCTTTAATTCATTTTTGCCAACAGTATTCCTTGATGTGAGAATGAATTTTGTGAATTTTTTATCCTCCTTCTTGCTTATTTGTAGAATTCATTAATTACCAGTGACTCACATCCAAATTACAAAGCTGTATTTTGGTTAGTCTGCTCTCACCAACCTATTTGAAAGTACAAAAGAACAGAATTAATCAAGATGAGAGGTTTTAAATGAGAAGCTGTCCATTTGCAATGTGAGGTGGGCAGTTTTTTCAGCACTGGAGATGGAAGCAGTGCTTGAGAAAACTGCTTTTCTAGGTCAAGAACAGGTCACTGACAGCAATAAATGACTATAACTCCTAAAAAGTGTCTAGAAAAGATACTGGCATCTTCTGCCTGAATTTGCTCTCAGCAGGTCATGTGTTTGATCTGCACTTTTATCTCCAACTAGAAGTTTTTATCCTGAGCCACAAGGAAAGCAGTAATCTCTCAGCCCTTTTCCCCCCTGAATAATCAGACACAGCCCCCTGGAACTCAGTGGAGAAGACAAGGGCTCCAAAGAAAGCTGATCCAGAGAAAAAGGCTTTCAGGGGAGAGGTGAGGAGAGAGGGGCTGTTTGGGAACCAAGAGTGTCCAGAAATCCCTTTCCACTGAGAGGAGACAGAGCCTCTCTCATTCACAAAAACTTCAGATGGATTCTCTCTGTGGACAAAAATACTTTCATACCCTAACAAGATTATAGCGGATTATAACTAATTTTTTTTATTTTTTTTTCAAATTGTCTCTTAATAAATCCTCTTAAACGAAGAGTCCTCATTTGGCCAACAAAAAGCTATAGCCCTAAAATCAGAAATGTAAATGCCTGGTGCTTCTGCCAGATACTCTGCACACCCTCACCTCCCCAGGGAGCTGGAGCACTGGCCACGGGCATGGCGAGTCAGCATGAGCAGCCACCTCTGACGGCCCCAGGGACACCTGGAGGAAGGTGGGAATATCTCTGAGGATAGCACAGAATGTAAGTGTGGATTCCAGGGGATTCCAAATGTTTTCAATGCAAAAGGATGCAGCATTTGACTTCACTGTGGGACAGGAAGGTTTTGATTCCGTGTGGCAGCACCCCTGAAGGCACAGTGGCACAGATTGTGCAGGCACAGGGGCACACAGACATTTATGAAATTCATGGATGTGCTTCCCAAAAGCAGTGAAACAATCCCAGGAGTGGAAGGACCTTCCTGTCATTAGCAGTCCACTCACAGGTCCAGCCATTCCACTCCTGACAGGCAGGTGAACTTCTCACTTCTCAAGGGAGGCATCACCCTCCTCATCTCATAGAAAAGATCAAAACTCAAACGGGCTTTGAAGTATTTTTATCTTTCCCCCCTGGCACTGTCTGAATTGCCTTTTCAAATGCTAAAGAGCAGAGATACACAATAAAGCATTTTTGTAAGGAAGTTCCTAATGAAGTTCAGGCCCCTGGAAACTCATTAGACCTAATGAAGAAAAGTTCTTTAAAAGTAAGTAAAAATTAGACAACAAGTGTTGCATCCCAAGAGTTGGTAGGGGAAGCTATCAGTGGCAAACCATGGGATGAGACCCATGTTTAGGAACATTCTCCCACAGCCCCTTGTTGTTTCTGTGTACCCATTTCCAAGTTACATCATTCTGGTTATGTCATTCCTTGTCCCTGCCCAAAAGTTATTTCATCCCTGCTGCCCACCCCAGTTCCAGAATATTCCTCGCTCTGGACTCCCCCATTGGTTCCTGTTCCCTGTTGCTCCACCCCTGAACCCTGGTTGGTTGTTATCCCTTGGCCCTGCCTTTGCCCTCAGCCCATTGGCCCGCAGTCCTGATGCTCCACCCATTCCTGGCTATATAAATCCCTGGACCCTCCTACGTTTTAGGTTCTTTGTCCCTGTTCTCCTTCAAGGTGAGGATAATAAACTCCCTAGGAAATCCACACAGAGAGCCCCTCTCATCTTTTCTCCTCGGCTCGGTGCACGAGTGTCCGGTGATAAGAGCTATCCCTTTCCCTGGAGACATCAAGCTCTCTGGAAGGCGGTGGTCTCGGCAGCTCCTGCCCTGTCACCATGAACAAGAATTGCTGCCAGGATAATTTATACACCAGAAGTTTCCTTCCCTCCCAGGAAGAGCCTGTTGTAAAGAGAGGACAGCTAAAAACCACAGCTCTGCTACACGTCTGCAACACGAAAACCTCACCTGGGCTTTGTTTCCAAAAGCAGAAAAGAGCTCCAAGCCTCTCCCCAAAACAATACTACACAGAAGTGGCCTGAATGAAGCACCAGATCCACAACCAGCTGGGTTTCCAAATGTCAGCTGCCATCACAGTTCTTGTGTGTTCATGGCTGGTAACTGAAGCAAAGCAAAACTTGGATCCAAAACTTGCACACCCAATCAGAAGTGAAAAGAAAATCCTGTTTTTGCTTTCCCTTCACACTGACATGGTATGCTTTGTTTAAATGAACAGATAAATGTGTATTATAAACCTGTATGATCCTAATGTACTGGCTTTGCAGCCAAATACACAAAGATCATTTCAGAAACCTTCCTTTCACTAGTTGGAGTCATCGTTTTTGAACATGGGTGACCCGAATAAAATACTATACTTTGTGTGACTTCAACACAATTTCTTCTGTTTCAGTTCAATGGCATTAATATTTCCTTTCTCT
The DNA here is from genome assembly GCF_049639895.1 of Pseudopodoces humilis. Classification (NCBI taxonomy): domain Eukaryota; kingdom Metazoa; phylum Chordata; class Aves; order Passeriformes; family Paridae; genus Pseudopodoces; species Pseudopodoces humilis. The sequence continues at coordinate 3,750,680 of NC_142212.1, read as the reverse complement.
ATTCCTGTCTTTCTCTATCCCTTAATGATGCCACCTATCATGGTTATCTTGATGTTATGGTATGCTTTTATGAAAGTTTTATTGAAAAGGTGAGAAGGCAGATACTAAACAAACCTGTCTGACTAATACAGAAAAACTCAATTTCACAGGCTAACTTCATCTCCCTCATCAGCAGCTCAGGGCCAAACTAACTTTTATTCCTGGAGATTTTTTGGAGGAAAAAAACCCCAAAAATCTCAGATTAGTTCTTCCAGATACTGTGAGATGCAATAGGGAAAATACATTAGGAATAAAACAAAAATCCCAAAGTGTTTCCTCTTGCCTGCAGAAAACACAAGACCCACCCCAAGCACTTTATGTCACAGCACAACCATAAATAGCAGCTTGCTCTGGCGTGCTGCCCCATCCTGCCCAGGAAAAAGCTCATCTTCCCTGCCACACTTCCTTGGGGACTCTGAGCACTCAGCCTGCGCTGACATCCACACTGCAGCACTTTGGCAGGCGGAGGGAAAGGGATCAAGAGGGATCAGACAGGGTAAGTGTCAGCCAGGCACCTCCCCAGCTCTCCTAGTTCTTGTTTCTGTTTGTGTTTGGGTTTCTTGCTGTTTCAATATTAAATCAGAAGAGATCATCTTTTCCATAAATGCCACCTAACTTTTTTTAGACAGCTGTCATAGTCTGTCCTTCTAAGATGATTATTTTGGGAAAAAGAGCTCCAGTAGATTTCTTGAGAAATCACAGATGAGTATCTAGATTCAGAGGAAAGATACTCAGAATAACTCACTGACAAAGACATAGGAGATGGTTGAGTCAGCTTCAGAAAGAAAGAAGATTTTCAGACATTTACAATTATTCAATCCCTTAAGGTTCATTTTGAAACCTGGTTTAAACACACAATTTTAACACTAGACCTATGAAGATATGGAAGCAGAATAGAAACCTTTGCCTAAAACTAAACTGTTTTTTCCCACCATATTGTGGTGACATTCTGTCCCAGAATTTTGATCAATAGTATTTTTTGTACAGATATGAAGGGAAAACAATGAACCAGAGAGGAAAGGGAAGAACTGTGTTCTGTCTTCAGTGTTTGTGCTGAAGTTGGTCTCTGTGGGACATATAGAAGCTAAAGATTTTATTCCAGAAACCTAAACCTGGGGAAGAAATAACTGCCGTGGTTCTGATAACTTGAGAGGCTCCCTGGAACAGAGGCTGGACAGAGTTAAAGGAATAAAGTAGGGGTTTATTAAAAGGCCTTTAAAGGATGCACCTTGGGCAGTCCAAGAGCCCAGATGTGGCTCCACCCAAGATGGACCATGGGTCACGAGTTTTCACACTTTTATAAGTTTTGGTCCATTTCATATGGGGGTTAATTGTGCAATTCCAGCTGCAGGTGATGCAGTCCCATCCTCCCAGACTGCTCTCCTCAGTTCGCTGCTGTTTGTACTTTTTGGGCCTGAAGCTGCAGCGGTGTCCTTGGTTCTGGGGCTGGGAAAGGATTGTTGTGTGTGCCTGAGCTGTGAGGAGAACTTGCTGACACTTTGTATGAAGTTCAGAGTTATATACTAATGCAGCACAGAATCTGCAAAATACAAAAGCTAAAACTTAAGGCATCAGTTCTGCTCTTAGAACCACTAATAAACCTATAAACCTCACTTATTGTCGTTTGTGCAGCTGGAGATGGAGCTGCTGGCCGTGCTGGGCTGTGCCCTGCTGTTCCCCGTGGTCCTGGGTGAGGATTGTCCATCCCTGTGCAGCTGCTGGTCCCTGGGGGAGGCGTGGGGGATGCACGTGGACTGCAGCTCGCGGGGGCTGCGCTCCCTGCCCGCCCTGCCACGCCTGACCCGCAGCCTGCACCTGCACAACAACAGCCTGGCCTCCATCCCTGCTGGAGCCCTGGACAGCCTGGGCCACCTGCAGGAGCTGCAGGTCTGGGACAACCCCTGGCACTGTGACTGTCACATCCTCTACCTCAAGCTCTGGCTGCAGGATTTCTCCGCGCCCGCCCTCGCCCGGCTCAGGTGCGCCAGCCCTGCTCATCTGAGGATGAAATCCCTGGGGCAGCTCACTGGGAATGATCTGGGCGTTTGTATGAGGCTTCTCCCAACCAAGTGTCTCCAGTTCTTCTGGTGGGACCTCATTTTAATTGCTGGAGTGATAATTACCCTTATTTTAGTGGCGCGGGCTCTGAAGATCTCCAAAAAGCTGATCTGCCAGCTCACCCTCGGACACAGGCGCTGGAGGAGGAACATCCCCAAAACACACAAGATACAGTGAGTGCTCTTCCCTGCCACCAGAAACTTCAAACTCCTCCACAACAGAAAAGCAAGAGCACTGGTAACACTGCTCTGAATAGTCAATGATAAAAAAGCTCAAAATCTGGGTCCTCAGGCAAGTTTGATTTAATTTTCATCCAAAAAGAAGCTCGGTGAGGTTTGGACAGGCAAGTTTCATACTGCTGCCATCTACTCATAAGAAGAGCAGTTTCCACTGATTTTTAAAAATCATTTAACTTAGTGCTTTCCCACTGAATTCTCAGCTCTCATAAAAAGATTTACACTCCCACATCCTACGCTTTTTAATACACAGAGAAGAACACCCAACTGTATTATTTTAACAACTCTTTTCTTACTCAGGCTCTGTGAGTTTAAAACCCATCACCATCTCTCGGTGTCCCAGTGGGCTTGGTAGGACCATTCCTGTGTGCAGAACAACTCAGCCACTTCTTCCTCAGGTTCAGGAGCTTTCTGCCACCAAAACCACCAAGATTATATACACTGGATACTGAATGTATCCCTTACTGAATACACTTAAAGATGAACTGGTAATGAGAATATAATCAGCAAAATGATTTTAAATCTTATTGAATTTCCTGGAGGGCGAACAACAATAAAGCATTCTATGTGAAACTGAAATAATGGGTGCTTATTGAACATACATATTGACCCAAATGTGATCTCCTTCTACGATTCTAAACATTTCTGATTAAATTTCTAAGACATTTCCAGAACTTGTCCTCTGGAGATAATTTTAGAATATTTCCCCTGCACTGAGCTTTTCAATTTTTTAAAAGACAACCAACATTCTGTGGGAATGCAGAATATTACAGAAGAAATGCACTCTGCCATCTCTCATGGAATTTCCTACATGATATTTCTTGTTTCCCCAAAATGAAATAAATCATTAACACTAAAAAGCTCTCTTCTGTTCCTATAAACCAGATATGCATAGAATAGTAAACTGTTTTACTACATGGCTTCAATGGTACAAATGTTTTTAAAATGAGCAATTAGCAAACATTTCTGCTTACACCAACCAACATATCGAATCAGATGCACAGAATACATCAAAAAAAGAATTGAGAGAACTTTTCTGTCCTTATAAGAGGAAAGAGAAGGGAATCTCTTCCATGGCAGTAGCTCACATTCTACCAAAACAGTGTTGTATTTAGAACACTTAGTCCATTTGGGTTTTATCTGGAAAAAAACCCCTCTGCAAAGGGGACAGATGGAGCTGACTGAGGGCTCAAAAGCAACACTCAGTGTTTATCTGGCAGGGCCACTGTGTCATGCTTAAGCCACACACTCCATCAAACTGCACAAAAACCACCACAGTTACTAACAATGTGCAAATGCAGGAAAATACATCAGCTATCAAAATGAAACATGCAAGCAGCACTCCCAAAATGGGTTTGGAGCACCCCAGAAAGTGTCACTGCGTCCTGCCTGCAAGGGGCAAACTGGTGGCTGTGTCTGCTTGCACAGTCTGGGAACACTGGTGTGACTGCTGGGATGATAATAAATAAAATAAAATAAAATAAAATAAAATAAAATAAAATAAAAAGTTATGAGGTTTGCTTCCACACTGGGCAGGACAGGTCATCAGAGTCATTGTTGCCCAAAACTTCACTGTAGCACACAGAGAAGGTTTGTGTGAACAGCAATTCTGGGTGAACAGCAGTTCTGTGTAGACTGAAACTCAATTAACGTGAAGAATATTTGCAGGTTTCCTTTATTAAATAGCACAAGATGTGAATCACCTTTTTGCCTATGAATTCTCTACATTTTGTTAACACTGGAGCAAACAGCATTGCTCAAGCTGAATTCTGTCCAGCTTCCTGCTTGCTTTCTGCCAGGCTGAATTCAGAGTTTATTCTAGGTCTGTTGTTTGAGCTCAGGCACCAGAGCAGTTTGCAAGGCTCCATCATCACAAAATGCTGCTCTCCTTTGTGCTACAGGGCCACCATCCTGACAGAACGTGATTATTATGATCAATGTGCTAACAGGCAGCTCTGGAGCTCCCTGAAACACCAGGCAGCTCATTCCCTAAGAACCACCCTGTCTCAGCTGAGGGCAGGCTGAATAAAACAGCTCAGCTCTGCCCAACAAAATAAAACAGCTCAGCTCTGCCCAATAAAAGTAGGAAATGACATGGCTTGGGGAATGGGGCCAGCTTGAGCCCTCCTGCCCTGGCACAAGCATATCCTTGCAAAAGAGAAGCAACAGTGCATGCCTCTGATGTAAGATGTTTTAGAAGAGATGCTTATTCAGAGAAAAACTGCAATGTTTTCACTAAAAAGTACCAACCACTGTTGTGGAGTCACTAAATTTGCATGATTTCCAGCCTGTCCCATGTTCTAAGGATGTTGGTATTTTAAGAACATACATTTCTCATGTGTTTCAACCCCACCTCCTGCAGGTGAAGGTTAAATGATGAATGAGATCTAGGTGTACTCGACAGCTTTTTTTCCCCCCATGAAGTAAAGAGGAAGAAATCTGAAAACTTTTTTTTTTAAATCACCCTGGAGTCTCACATGCTTTGAGAATGAGCCCAGCCTTTCCCAGGAGCTCTGGGCAGCTCCATGAGGTGGGTACATGGCATTTTTCTGTCCTGACAGTCTTCTCCTAAGTGTGAGTGTAGGAAGTAGATTTGATGGGCTTACATTCATATCCAACCTGAGAGGATTTTGACTGTAAACCTCTCCTAAGGTTTGCTCAGCAACCTACATAAAATCCATTCACACTAAATTCATTGTGCTCAAAGACTAAGCACAGCTTTGCTCTCAGGAACAAAATACTCTGCAAAGTTAGCCAGCTTGTTCTGTATTTATCATTTGGTTAAGTAGCTGTGAATTTAAGGATTCAGATTTAGTGGTCCCTTTCAAAGAATTTAACTACACAGCAAATGAGTAATGCAAAGTAAAATATTTCTTTCTGTTCAGTTAAACCCCAGCTATGTCATAGGAGATATGTCACATAATGACAGTAATTTTCCATATTAGTTGCATACCTTCTGCTTGCACTGACCAGATATGGAACTGCATTAAAAACTACTAGAATAACTCATCCAATAAAAAGATAAAAACTCACCCAAGGAAAGGTTTCCAACAGCAGAAAACCAAGACTATTCCTAGCCTAATAGGACAAGAAAAAAATAGCGATTTCCTCAGGTGAACAGGAAATTTTCTCCTATTTTTGAACTAGTAAACATAAACTGTAAGAACTAAACCCTAATTCAATGTACAAAATACATGCAGAATGCAGTGAAACAGGTTGTTGGTTGGTCTGTGCTGCCACTCTTGTATTCTAAATTAATTAACCAATGCACATTCATTCTCATGATGGTTGATGCACCCTAAATGCACTCTTTGGGGAATTATTAAAATAGAATTTGAGGCTTCACAAAACTTCTGTTGTTCCTGGATTCTTAAGGTCCACACACTTGCATGTTATGATTTACACCTGAATGAGAGGATTTTACTTTTGTTGCCAACAAGTGAAACTGAGATACTAACAGTTCCTACCTAATGGCTCCTTTGATGGTGCTAAGTTTACTGTAATGCTTAGTTTATTTTTCTTAATGCCTTTTCTCTCCAGAGTACAAAACAATTTCCCAGAGTGCTGCAGCTCTGTTGGTGGAACCCACGTAAATATTTTGCCACTACATTGACTCCAATGAAATTCAGATTATACTCAATAATGGATGTGTGACAACAAATTGCTGCAGTTGCATAATGGCCACATGGCTGCTATTTATACTTATTTATACTTCCCAGGGGCAATTTACTCCTGACGTGGCCTCTTCCCCAGCAGCACTTCCCAATGTTTATCCCAAGTGATGTCACAGCTACTGCCTGACCTGGCATCTTCATTTGTGGCAAAAGGAATGGGATGTGCCTGATGGAATTTTTCTCAGATTTCATTTGGCTTGGCTTGTCTGACCAGCAAGCATCCAGCTCTCGAGCAATCTAGAGTTATTTAAATTGAATGGTGCTGGTTTTGCATCAAGACATTCCCTGGGAAAAGTGGATTGAAACCTCTTCCCTCAGAATACTCTGAAAGAATAGGGCTACAGAAATACAGAACTTTAATCTTAGTCCAAGGGGAGAAAATTCTAACAAAGCCTTTCTTAAATGACCTTGATCTCTAGGGAAGGGAGTGTCAGCAGGGATGGATTGCAGCCTCCCTTTTCTCCTTGAATCATCCTTCTTGTCTCCTCTTCAGGAGTCAAAATGGTTTTACCTCTTAACTAATAATTTGTTTTTTGACAAAGATTCATAGATTGCCTCTTACAGAGAAGGACTCTGGAACCTGACACATCCAGATAAAATCCATCTTTGCAATCCTCTCCCATCAGCAGCGGTGCACAGCAGATGAAGGCTGTGGCAATGGCCACGCCACCAAAGGTTGCCCTCAAGGCAGCAGAGCATTTAGAACCGAGGGTATTTTTGACTCCCCTGAGTTTGCAAGGACACTGCAAACCCCAGTAATTTAATGTTCATATGCACTTACCAAAGCTGGATTACAGAAAGACAAATCCTAAAGCAGCAGCAATTACAACCTGAAGGAAAGGGGCAATGAAAGGACACAAATTGTGTGAGCAAAAACTCAGAGCCCCTAGAGGGATTCCTTTGCCCCCAGTCTCTGCTTTGTCCAGCTGCTCTGAAATTGGACCAGCATTGGCACCTAGAGGCTGCTACATCCGACAGGGACAGAAGTTCCCTGAAGTTTGTCACCCTTTCCAAGGCCTCAGTGATGGGCTGAGATTTTCCAAACAAGCTGCCAGTTACTGCCAGCTCTTCCCAGAGTTTCCATACAGATTTTCTGTTCTGAAGTGTCTGAAGGTGTAAGACAGAAATTGTTTTCTACTGGCAGAAACCTGGAGTTACAATAATTCTGGACACTGGGCAATACAAATCTCCACTTGTTTTCTTCACTGTGATTGATCATTTTTAGATGAGTCTGGAAATTTCTGCTACTACAACTGCCAAAGTCACAGATTAATATTTACACTGAAACTTGACAAAGGCTTTATTTCTTCTGTTTTCCTGAAGTGATGATGAACTTTGATATAAATTCAAATTAGACTAACATTTTTGTACTATGGCTTCATCCCATCAAAGTGCAATAAAACAAAAAATGAAAAAGTATATTAAGTAAAACAAAATAATATATTAAGTAAAACAAAAAAGTATATTAAGTAAAACAAAATAATGAAATCAAATCCCTTTGTGGGTCTTTTCCCCTGCTGTTCCCCTACCTAACTGAAGTGCAGCACCATAATTCTTAAAAGGCCCAAATATATTAAAACAACTTGAGCTCCCTCAGCAATCTGTACTGGGGAAAAGTTACCATCAAAAAATCCAGCTATTGTGACAATATCAGGGGTTCCCAAACAGACACGAGGAAAATGAAACCCCAGATTTTAGGATGTCTGATGAAAAGAATAAAGAGCCAGCAGATGCTCCAGATTTCCAGGTGTTTCTTTACTGAATCTTTAGCACTTTGTGCAGTATTTCATGGACATGCAGCCTCAGGCCAGCTGGTCAATCCCAGTTCATGTGCACCCTTGCTGCTCTGGGACTGGCTGCACTGGAAATGCCAGGCAGGAATCCTGGTGGGTGAAAATGCTGTTAAAGGTACCCAAAAACTCCCTGACTCTTCACTCCTGATGGTGCAGCTCCAACCGAGGTGATGCAGGTCACCAAGGAGCCCAGGGAACTGCACAGATCCCCAAAACAAGAGGACTGAACTGGCTGTGAGACCACATAAACCGAGGGGTTTAGTTTCATCAGCCACTCTTTAGTGTCTGAGACTGATTAGCAGCTGAGTTTAAGAAATCAGTTCTGTAATTGGCATGGCTCTGAAGTGTGTGTGTGTCCTCATACCCCATGAGATAAAACCTGTGTGCCATGACTGCCCTTCATCTCTAGAGAGCACAGACAAAGAAAAAAGGATGGGTGACTGAGATTGATAAAAGGCTCCAGAAGCCAAGCAGAGGAGGATTTGCACTTCATTCATTCAGAAGATGATTAAGCTGTGTATGTGAATGTAGCATTTCAAATGACAGAGGCCAGTCTCCACAACTGAGTCATCTGAAAGGAATTGGAAATAGCTGATAGTTTTTAACATTCAAAACACCTCTTCATGAATACAATTACAATTTTTTTTGTTATTCCCAGCTTGTTCTGGAACTTGGCTGGTAACAAACGGGACGCCTGTGCAGGGTGAGGAACACGTCACACACGACAAAGTCACACACTTTGCTGAACAGCTGCAGAACAGAAACTGTTCCATTGCCAGGAGTCACCATGAGGGAGACATTTTCAGTTTTTCCCACAGCAAGGGTAGGCTCTGCAGGCTTAGAAGTGCTCAATACAAATCCTTGGCGGGAGAAGTTTTGGGTGCCAAATTCATCCCTGTTTATTTGCCAGTAATTTCCCTATAACTTGACAGTTCTGCTGCCACCTGCACTACTACAGAAAAAGGACACCAGGCAGAGGCAAAATTTCTGCTAGAATAGGTCTAAGTGACATCACTTTCTGAGATTCCAGGAGTTCTCCAACTGCTGGGACCACTGCTGCTTGGAAGGACAAATGTTTGAGTGTGGAAAAGAGCACATAAGGAAAACCCCACTGTAACAATGTGGAACTTCTCAATTAAACACAATTCTTACCATTACCCTAAAGAGCATCTCTATCCATGTGCTGCTCCCCAGTTCACACAACACAAAGATGGGAAAGAGAGGCTGCCAGCAGGAATTCCTGTATTCCTGTACAGCAGAAATATCTGTTCACTGGTGATGGGCTTCAAAACACCCATCCATTTGTGTCAGCCCTTTGTGAGTTGAAAGCTCCACACCCCATTCACAGAGAGGACAAAATGCTGTCTCTCCTGTAAACATAAACCCTCCTCAAGAAGGAAAGCTCAAAATATTAAAAATAATATAAGACTGGAACAAGAGCAGTTTGCTTTGAGAAACTCAAGAGTCATAGAGCATGTATGATTTAATATGCATGAGTAAGAATTTATGCATCAAATCTGTGGAGCTATTTCAGGTAATGCTGAGTATGGGAGCATGGTTCCCATACATATTTAAAAAAAAAATTAAACAAACCCCAAATAATTTGTTACTTTGCATATATTATATTTATTATAAAAGGTGATCTTTAAATATTTAACAAATAGCTGTCTTTAAAAAGAAATTACAATATATCACTGCTTTTGTAGTCTGAAAGAACTCAGTCCATTCCAGCTGACTCAGCTGCAAAATCAGCAGGCCATAAAATTATATCAAGAATTACAGATGCTTAAACATTTTCTCTTAACCAAAATCGAACCAGGGAAAGGCTGTACCACGAAAGGAGCATTAACATCAAACAAAATCAATAGAAAATGTTGAAATTTGCTGGAAAATTTCTCTTGGAACACAGTATAAACAGTGTGCCCACCAAGCCATAAATCAAGTCATCTTGGTTTTCATGAACAATTTTGGTGATTGTTCTACATTCCCTCTGGAAGCCACAGGGAATGAATGCTTGCTACAGCAGAGAATTGAGGAAATTCAGTGTCCTCACAGAGTTTCAGAACTTGGAACCCCTGCCCTCAGCTCCTCCGGTGCTGCAGGAGAGTGGAGAGCAGATTTTAGCATCTTCCTTGTGTTTTTCTGTTTCATATGAGATCACTGTAGACGTTCATTTAGAAGGTCAGAACTTAATCTCCTTTTTAACTTCAAGTCTCCAGCTTTGAAACATAACCCGGTCCTACCCCCCAAATCCACTGTGGAAATTGCCAACAACCTTCCACCTGCACCCAAGGCTCTGCAGCTCAGTTTGGTGGAGCTGAAATTTCACTTCCCCTATGGAACTGAGAGAACAGGAAACTAGGGCCAGTTTAGGGGGTTTTCTCCCAGGTTTTAGTACTGCTTTCTAGGTAAAACTGGGTAAGAGACTACAACAGAGTGTTTCTAGCACTCTCTACTCTCCTCTGATGAATCACTCTCAAATACAGCCAGATACAATTTGGAATTGACTCAAACCCATTTTGTTTTTCCTGCTCTTTGCATGAAACAGGTGTGTTAACCCCAATGGAGTCTGAGGATTAATCAAAGAAAACCAAATATTTTAACACTCAAATCACTACTTACAGCTTTCACAATGTGAGAGAGCTCATCACAGATCCCTCACATAAGCCTGACAATATAATGTGATAGTTTGTGGGTTTTTTGGGAGAATTTTTTTATTTTAAAAGCAGTTAAAGGCTCATGATGACAAGCAGCAACAATAATAGCTAATAGAAAAATCTAGCAAGGATAATGAAAACCCTGATTTATAATTATGTCCACATAAGCAGCACCTTTAGTTCTCCATTAAAATGATGAGATAAAATTAATTATAAATATTAAAGACTAACATCTCTAGCAATGATTCCTCCTAACTAACCTAAGTGTTTTTTCTCAGCTCTGAAAATATAATTAGCATGAAAGCATACACACAGTGATGTCTTATTATCTCTTTAACACCTTTTCTGTCCTGGTTGATCAATATCCAAGGATGCAGTGTCCTGCTTAATTCAGAGCTGCAGGAACAGACAGCCTTTGGTCCAGCCTGACTGAGAACTCAAACCTCTGCCCTTGGCTGGAAGGTAACCATGGATCACCAGAAATAGATACCCAGATCTGAAAAGGAATAATCATGGAGCCACCCAAAAATAGACTGATTTCAGAGGCAATTCACGCCAAGCTGGCCTGGTTGGCTGTGCTGGCTCAGAGATAATCAGCTTGCTCTCCTCCTGCACAACTCTCTACGGCACAATTTAACTCCCACTCTTTGCCATAAAACAGTTTCACTTCACAATTTTATAACCTGAAACAATGAGGATGGAACTCAGCTGATCTTCGGTACAAAGAACAGAATGACAAAATGTGCTCTGTCAATGTGTCTAATTAGTAAAGCTTATTTTTATTAGCATCTTGATTTTCCACGTAACCTAAAGGAGAGTACATGTTCAAGAGCACTTTGCTTTGCAGATAACCCAGACAGCAGTTAAAACAAGTATTTCCAGACTCTTGAGATATATTCACCTTAATACGCAGAAGCAGTTCGCGATGTAACAGTCCAGCATATCCATGTGCCTATGTCAGACAGGCAGCTGGATGTTAACATCTCTAAAGCCATCTCTCAGCAGCACAGGACCTCGCAAGGGTGAAAAAACACAGCCCTGAGCCTCGGCCTGTGCCTGTGGGAACAAACCACACCCTGCTGAGACCTGAAAACGAAGAGCCAGCGAGGCAAGCCAGCGGCACTTCCCGGAAGGCTCCGTGGCAACTGCACCTGTTTGTTTCTGCAAGAGGAATACACAAAACCCGCAGAACACAGCTCAGAAATCCGCCACTCCAGCGAGGATGCGGAGGAGCGCTGCGGGTGCACATTCTGTGCCCGGACAGCGAGCCATGGCTCAGCAGCAGCACCAGCACCGCCTGTGGGCCCTCGCATGACGGCTTCGGCTGCTTGGACCGCGACACGGGGCAGTGACAGATCCCCGCTCGGAGCTGGCACAGCCCAGCCGCGGCCGTGCTGGGCAGGGGCGGTCCCGGGGCGGGCCCTGAGCGGTCCCGGGGCGGTCTCCGGGCGGTCTCCGGGTGGTCCCGGAGCGGTCCCGGGGCGGGCCCTGAGCGGTCCCGGGGCGGTCCCAGAGCGGTCCCGGGGCGGTCTCTGAGCGGTCCCGGGGCGGGCCCTGAGCGGTCCCGGGGCGGTCTCTGAGCGGTCCCGGGGCGGGCCCTGAGCGGTCCCGGGGCGGTCCCTGAGCGGTCCCGGGGCGGTCTCTGAGCGGTCCCGGGGCGGTCTCTGAGCGGGGCCGGCGGCGGGCGCTGCGCAGAGCCGGCTGCCCTCGGCCGCAGCGCGCCCCGTCATGCCCGGAGCGGCCGCGCTGGGCGCCGGCCCCGAGGCCGAGGAGAGCTACGACTTCCTCTTCAAGCTGGTGCTGATCGGCGACGCCAGCGTGGGCAAGACCTGCCTGGTGCAGCGCTTCAAGACCGGGGCCTTCTCCGAACGCCAGGGCAGCACCATCGGCGTGGACTTCACCATGAAGAGCCTGGAGATCCAGGGCAAGCGGGTGAAGGTGAGCGGCGCCGGGCCCGGCGGGGCTCGCTCGGGCCGTGCCCGCAGCCGGGGCCCCGGGCGAGGAGAAGCGGCTGCCGGAGCCGCTGCCGGGCCGGAGGCACCGAGCGCAGGAACGGGCCGGGCCCGCCCGGGCCCCGGGGCAAAGGCTGCCCCAGCCCGGCCTGCGCTGCTGCGGCGGCTCCCGCTCGCCTCGGGCTCCGTTCTGGCCCCGCTCTGCTCACAAGGCAGAAGAAAGCTCAGCTGGACTGTCGTGTTTCCAGAAAGGGATGTGGAACGGGCAGATTGAGAGAAGGTTCTTAAATTAGGCATGTTATTATCTTAAGACGCTGTTTTACAGGGTGTCACAGGAAGTGCCGTTTTTACGGTTCTTCTTTCTCGAACCAATAAACTCTAAATTTGACCTTTTCGGTTTTTTTTTTTTTTTTAAGCTAGAGGAAATCAGCTGGTTGTTAGGGTTAGAAAGAGCCTAGGGCATATACCCAGTGATGTATGCTCAGATTCTCAGTGGCACAGATTCCCTACGGCTGTGCTCACCCCTTGAACACAGGAGTGCAAGTAAACAGCGGGGAGAAAATGTTTAAGGCATCTACGGTTTGTAGTAGGTGCTTTTAGCAATGGTGCTTCAAACCGGGATCAATCCCTTCACCAGCCCCTCCAGAACGGGGTCGTACAACTATCCTTCCCCGGCTGGAGTAGAAAGCATTGGATTCAGTCACTGCCTGCAGAGAGGTGATGGAACTGTAAAGCTTTTAGTGACACACAAATACAGTAATGCGGTTAAGTTTTGGCCTGTGTTTACCAAAGTTGGTGTCAAAGTCCTCTGTTGTTTTTTTTTTTCTTATAAATTAACTTAGGTGACCAGAATGTTAAAGTGAAAAGGTTGCAGAAAACAGAAGAAATGAAGGCTGGCAGTTTTTTAGGAAAAGAGGAGTTCACGGTTCCACACCCTGCAGCAGTGTTTATTTTCTTGTTAGTGGCACACCTTTCCCTGTCACGTCTGGCTGGGGCTGAGGAGCTGAAAAGGAAACTCAGGTTGTCTGAGGTTTTTTCCTGCGGTTTTTGAGCTGTCAGTGCCTCTTCCAGACTCTCTGGCAAGTGAGGAGTGGGGGGTTCTGCTTTAAGGTGGAAACCTGCCTCCATTTAAATGCTGAGCACTGAGAAAGTGATAAATGTGTCTGTTCCTGGTGCCAGGGACTTCAGGAGTACCCCAGGAAATTAGCCAAACTTCCTAGGTGTGCTTTTTTCATACCGTCACTACTCACACCTGAATAGTCCTGGATTTGTAGCCTGTCTGTAACAAAACCTGTGTGTTTCTAAGTATTTTATGAAAAACAAGTAAGTGCAAGATCTTGAAGCTTATCTTTTTCTTTGGGTTGTTCAGTGCTTCCACTTAGAAAAAAAAAAAAGAGGAATGCACATATTGAAGAAGAGTATTTTAAGTATTACTTTAGGGAAATTAATCCAACACTCTTGCTGATTTACCTTACAGGTGCTTCTGTCAGCTGCCGAGTCGGGGGCACAGCCTGAATATGAAAGCATTTGCTTTGAGGTTTTTTGTTTTGTTTTGGTTTGGTTTTTTTGGTGGGATTTTTTGGTTGTTTGTTTTTGTTCGGTCTGTTAAGGTGTGGGCTGTGTGTGAAGTTTAAATCAGATTTTCCCAGTTGGATTGAGATTTCAGAGCAGCCCATCTAACCTGGGTTAGGTTTGCTCAGCATGCTCTTGGAAACAGGGAATAAGGAAGCATTTTCTTAGACTTTTTTTGAGCTTACACACACTACTTGCACTTCTTGCCTCACAAAAGTGGGACAGGCAGTTGTCTGCTGCTTTGATTTTGTTAGGGGTTTATGCTACTCAAGACAGTATTGTTTTCTATTTAGCAAATGGTGAAGGAATCAGAAAATTCCTGTTTTTATAATGTTTCAGAGGCTCAGCTTTGGAAGTTCCTTCAAAACAAAATATCTACCAAAAAAAAACCACAAACAAACAAAAAAGAAGGAGCCCTTGAATGCTACTTGTTCCACCTCCCCAGTGGCCTAAACTTCATTTTTAGTCTGGCTGAGGTTGTTGCAACCCAACAACACTTATTTTGTGATTGAAATAAACAATTTAAGGTTAAATGTGTCCCTTTCTGTTTCGAACTTCAAGTGTTCCCATCACAGTTACATAATGTTTCTGAAATATTTGGAACCCAGGGATTTTAGGTCTCACTTTCTTTTGATGTGATTTGTTGGGGTTTTTTTTTTTTGATAAAAATGATGAAAAGATGCCTGTTGGAATACTGATGGTAAAGGTGCTGCAAATAGCTTTTTTTTAAAAAATTATTTATGAAATTTGAGACTTTCCTTGCACGTTGAAGCTGTATTCTGTCAAGTGTCTCACGTGGTGTTCCTTCCACACACTGCTGCTTCATCAGCTGCTGAAGCTGACTAAACTTCATATAGAAAGAGATCAGCTTTATGAAATGTCTGCAGGCTGTCTTCATTTAAAGAAATGTTCTAGTACATGCTGTTTGAAATTGATGCATGCTGCTTTCTCCAAAAGAAATCCTCCCTAGCTGGCTAAATCCTGGAGTACAGCCTGTAGTGCCCAAAAGTTGGTCTTGTTAAAGACTCAAAAGTGTTTAAAAGTGGTGTTAATTGCTTAATGCATAGTGATTAAAGTCCTGTTGATAAAATAATGACTTGTTCTTTCAGTGATAGGAAAAAATCTGGCAAACAGAATAAAAATGTTTTATAACTGTTATGTCACTGTAAGAAAAGATATTTATAAAATGCTGGAACCGAGATTTTACATAATGATAGGCAAGGACATTCCTAAGTCCAGGTCCATAAATCATGTTTAGTAATAACAAAAGTCTTTTTCTCTTGATGGATTACTTCCTGTGAGCTGATTAATTGTCCTTAATGCCTACTTTATGCTGTCATTTCATAGTGTTTTACTTAAAGTGTTTTTTCCTCTGTGCCACAGTTTTTCTTCCTCAGTATAACTTTCAGAAAGTAGCAGGAGAGAACAGTTGAAAACACATTCCTTTTACAACAAGTACTTCTTTATGTACCATTGCACTTCTTCATTTACAAGCTTTTTCAGCCCATATGTTATCAAGATTATTGGCTTTGATTCAGGCCTCATGGCTGTGAATTCCTTTCAGAATGGCCCAAAATATACTTTTGTGTCATGATCTGGCCAAATTGCCAGTGATATAAAGTTGTGACTTGTCTTGTCTCCTGACTGGGGATTTAATAACTTTGCTTCACAGATAAAAGCAGAGCTGTTTGAAGCAATATTCTTTGATATCCAGAGGAAAATGTAGCTTTCTGTTAACTCCTTTGACACTCATAACCTGGAGCAAATGGGAACACTACATTCCCAAAATAGAGAGATTCCTCATTCTCTGAAAATTGTGTAGGGAAACATTTGAAGGGAGCAGTTTATCTTGACTGTCCTGTCTATGAATATCACTTCAAATTGAAATACACTGCCACAGAGATGTTGCTTTTGGCAAAAAACAGCATGGATTAAGTTGCAAGGCTATTTCAGTAAGTTTTTAGGAGCAAGTGTTGTGTTTTGCCAGCCTACAGGAATGTATATTATTGTTTGCCATTGGAGATGGCAGGAGTCAGACACAGTTGGTTAAGATTAATTTAGCAGAGTCTTTAGATCCAGTATTTCACTGCTGGGAAATTTTATGGAATATCACTGCAAAAGTGACATTTCTGTTTTTATAAAGGAAGGTATCAGCAGGAGGATGCCCTCAGTCATTATTTACGCTGCTCCACAAGCAAAAGTACACCCGAACTCCTGTGATACTTCAGAAGAATTAGGAAAGTACTTAATAAATTATGTATCAAATAAGGGAGGGAGAAATTATTTCATGTGTTTTGGGGCCATCTGTTAAGCATTAACCTTTGATAAACAATATGTTTATCAATGCAAGGAGCAGCCACATTTGGTAATGAACATTTACTGTGCTCTTTGGCCAACCTGTCACTCACCAGCTTCAACATTTTGTCTATCTCTGTAGCTGAAAATCTGCTTTCTATAAGACTGAGCAGACATCCCAGAATGATCTTCCAGAGAACCTCCATGAATTTTACCACCTTCTGTTTTCCTCCTTGCATCTAACTGAAATACTCTTTGTTTCAGATTTTTTCTGGTGTCTCTCACTGTCCTTTCTGTGCCACCCTGAAGAGTGTGGCTGTCCAAAAAGTTCAAAGCTAAGAGCAGATCAAAATAACCAGCTTTTGTGAGTAAATGAGTGAAAATAGTGAAGCAATTAGCACAAGAAAGGTGGCTCCTTTACTCTGCCATATTCCTTCTCAACAATGAATATGTATTCCCTGTTCTTTGCCCTGTTCTCTTTTGCTCCTAGCAGTGGTCCCCCTGAAGGCCTGCCACCAATCTCTGATTTCATAGGTGTTTTTAATTAGTAGTTTCAGTTGAATCCAGCACAATTCTCCAGCAATCCCAACTTCTCTGTCTTTCTTACTCCAAAGGAGTTGCCAGTAATTACAAAATCAGGAACTGCTTTAAAAGGTTACTGGGTGACAGATGTGGCTACCACCAAATTATTTACAAAGCTGAAGCACTTAAATCGAGGAAATAAATAATTAAGAACTTTGTGTCATTTACAACACATGTCATACACTTGTATATAAATATATATATATATGCACATGCTTGTCTATACAGAAGAATACATGAGCATATCTTTTTTAGTAACCTGTGGCTAGTACAGTCCTTTTGGTATTTAACTTTTAACTTAAACTGAGGGCCTTTGGAATGGGAAATAGTAAGACTACATTTTTTTCCCCAAAGAGTTTTAAATTGTTACTTTTTGTCAAGAGTTACATGCTTATAAATATAGTTTAACAGAAATACTATATAAAACTTTTGCTGTGCACAAGCTGGTGAAAGTTGTAGTTGTGATTGGTGTTTTTGTAAAGTTGTCATGGTTCTTTTTCTGTAGAATTCCGTGAAAGTTATCTCTGTAGACGTGCTGGAGAAAACAGGTTTACTTAGGATCAGAACTGGTATTTTTGTAACTACTTAAATTATATTTTTAACCATATATCAGACTGATTAATGTTACATGGAAATATTTTTCTTAGACTTTTCTAAAGATGCTGTCAAGCAAACTAGCTGTATTTTTCCTTTAGAAATACAACTTGCTTTACATTAAGTAATCTGGTTCATAATACTTCCTTGCTGTGTCTACAGTGTGCATTCTTAATGATGTAAGACATTATTCAAATTACAAATGATGTGACAAGGTTTTCAAGCTTCCAAACTGGAGGAGGAGTTGTTCTTAACTCAGTCGCTCTGCACTTTTATTTACACCACGTGAAAAATGTAAGAGAAAACAATTTTACTTTTTAAACCAAACGTTTCCAATTTGCCTGTATGCACAGAATCCCTCAGGCCCTTCCCAAGAGCTGAGTAATCATCATTAGCCTTTTCTAGCACTTGTCCTAATCAAGTATTGAGATTTAACAAACACAAAGGTCTGGTGGGAGACTGGAGTACAGAGATCATCCACACACCTGCCCCCAGTTTCCTTGTCCCTGGTAAGTGCTGACTGCTCTGAACCATTATTTGCTGCATTAATAACATTGCTTTGTGGTTTTCTGAGTCCATTACAGTCCCTTCTCTGAGAATACTCTTACCAGAACTGGGAAGTCCTTTTTCCTTGGATTGATTCCTTTTCAGCTGTACATATATCAGCTGGGATCTGAATGCTTGCTTAGCACAGGAAATGAGATCTTATCAGCACAGCCTTTTCCAAAGTGAAATCTGCTGCTCGAAAATGCAGCAGAGTCAGAAGACACAAAGAAAAAACTACTGTGCAAAAGAAATAAAAGGAAAAAATTATTCCATATTATTTGGTATAAAATAGAACTGGCACATTGTGTTAAGTTGTCGACAACACTTTAAAATAATCAGAGACAGGGGAAACCATAAATAAAAGGTCCACGCTATGGGAGGATTAAAAACCCCAGTAGTATTTACTTATGTCCTGTTTCAGTGGAGATGCAGAATATAAGGAATGGCACAAAAAGACAAGCAGTGGTCTCCCATTTATCATTTGGGGATAGAGAAGTGAAAGTGCAACAGAATATAAATTTATAGAAGGAAATTATTTAGTTTCAGTGTGACTAAATAGTGAAGCCAAGAGCTTTGGAAGATTCAGAAAAAATTAGAGTTTTATGAAGAGGTTGAGAACATCCACAGTTACTTCAGATTAAAAGATTCTGGAATATAAGTCATCATGTTCCAGGACATTAGACTACCTATAAAACAACAGGATTTACAAAGAAATTCCCTATGAGCAGGATATTGTGTTTGTCCACACTGAATTCTTTGGTTTAATCCTCTGGAACATCTAATACTGGGAACTCAAACTCTGATACTAAATTCATCATTCTTATACTGCTGGATTTAGGCAGAAGTATATAAACCAAGCATTTCTTCTTCCTGCCCAGACATAATGACATAATGGTCTGTTTCACCACCCAAAAAAGGACAGGTGATTGGACAGACCAGATCCTTGGCTGACTTTATTGAGACCTAGGATTGCTGGCATTTCATTTACACACCCTTTTATCTGTGTTCTTTAAATTGTCTCGTATTTCCTTCTGAAACCGCATCAGTGCTCTCAGATTATGTGACCACATCCTGCTCCCTTTGTTCCTGCCCCTGTCACAGAGCTGGCAGAACCACAGAGAAGTGTGGTAGCCAAAACCCACCTGTAGTTTCAGTGACACCAAGTGACCTTGGCTGAAGGCTGGCACCTTGTTCTGCTGCAGAGGGTGACAAAGGGGTAGGGCTGGGCACGGAAGAGAATTCCAAAATCTGCCACAGAAGGAGCTTGCTGGCAGGAAACCAGGGTGCCAACTGATTCAGGTACAAACTTTGAGCAGCTAAGTTCTCACCATAGATTACATATATATATTAATTATTTTATATATGTTTATATCAAAGTTCTCAAGCATATATTCTCATCCTTAGACAAAAGAACTAAATATGAACAAAAGGCTAGGTTAGCACAGGGCTAGAATGTATTGCCCATACAGGAGATTTGGATCAAGGCTGTTGGATCAAGTCCTGTCTGTGTCCTGTGTCTCACTGTGCTGTGTCCCTCAGCTGCAGATCTGGGACACGGCAGGCCAGGAGCGCTTCAGGACCATCACACAGAGTTACTATCGCAGCGCCAACGGGGCCATCCTGGCCTACGACATCAGCAAGAGAGGCTCCTTCCTGTCCATCCCTCGCTGGATCGAGGATGTCAGGAAGTACGCCGGCTCCAACATCGTGCAGTTACTGATTGGTGAGTTGGAAATGCCAGTGCTTGTTTCATATGGCCAGAAGGTTTTGGTTTTGGTTGAAGTTAAGGTGTGTGCAACAGACCTGATTGGAGATTTTACCAGAAGAACTGATTCAGGGAAGCAGAGATGTTTTGCTTTGATTGACTTCTTAAGAGAAGTAGACAGCTTTGAATCCTTTGCACCTCGTCTAATGGAGAACTGGGATGCCCAGGATTTCCCAGTTCTGAGGCACAGCTGCTGTGGAGTCCCGTCTCCCCCTCTTTCCTCCCCTCTCCTTTTTCCTTTCCTTTTTCATTTCATCATAAAGATCTTTCCAGGGCCCAGGGAAGCTCCATCATAGCAAGCTGATGCATTTTGGTGAGTTGGAACACACGCACACTTCAGCAGACAGGGATTTTTGGAATGACTTTGAGGCAGTCAGAGTTTGTCAGTTCTTTGCTAGGAGTTCTGCTTTCTAGCCCAAATGTTTTGGACTTAGATGCAGCTCTTGGGGCCTGTAGAGTTGCTAAGACAACAGCAGGACCATTCTAGATTTCCTTAGGAACCAGCAGCTGTCTGCTGTTTTCACAGAATGGTTTTAACCTCAATTTCTAGCCTATTCTCTTCTGTTACTTTTTCCCTATGGGTAATACAGAAATACAGGTTGGAAAGGGCTGGGGACAAGCAAGACCAGAGTCAGGTTGGTCAGAGCCTTTTCAGTCACATTTTGAGAATCAACAGAATGGAAATTCTTCAGCTTCCTTGAAGAACCTCCTGCCAAACGCTGCCTGTGACACAAACAAGCCCTTATAAATCTCAATGTTGTTCCCTTTCCTTCCAGGAAACAAGTCTGACCTAAGTGACCTTAGAGAGGTTCAGCTGGAAGAAGCTCAGAGCCTGGCTGAACACCATGACAACATCATCTGTGCCATAGAGACCTCTGCGAAGGACTCCAGCAACGTGGAGGAGGCTTTTGTGAAGATGGCCACAGAGCTGATGATGAGGCATGGAGGGCCCATGTTCAGTGAGAAGAACACTGACAGCATCAAGCTTGACAGCAAAGACGTTGTGGAAGGCTGGGGGTGTGGTTGCTGATAAGAGCTAGCTGATATCCCTAGCTGTACTGGAATTTAGACGGTGCTTCACCCTAATGCTGAGTAGCATGGTAGCCATATTCTCCTCCTCCTCCTGTGAAACCAGCAATTTTGTAGAAGTTAGACACAATCCTGTTTGCTTCGGTGTCTTAATTTTAAAAAGGGACTTTGGAGAAATAGTCCTAAAAGTCAAACCCTCTGAAAAACTTACTCAACATTTGTCCCCACCATTTTATTTTCTGTAAGCTTCATACGAGTTACAAAAACGGAGGAAACGACTTTGAACTTGGTATTTTGGGGTGGGAAGACATTTGGTTGGGGGAAGAGGCTGATGCAAACCCAAAGGTCTGAGCATTTAGCGTGGGTCTGGTGGCAAAGGAGATCACTTTTGGAATAGGCAATCTTGACAGTGTCTCCTTAAATCCTCAGCGCTGCACTAGTGACCAGAAAGTGTCAGTGTCTTTGATAGTGGTATTTCAAGGGTCATAATAGCCAAGATTTTGATGACAGGACCAAATAGCAGTCACCTGTCCTAGGGCATATAAATTGCTAGTTGCTGTTGGAGCAGGCCCAGGTGGGGGAGCTTCTCTCAGGTTTTGTTATCATTTGAAGTTAGTGTTTTAACAGAAAGCAAAACCAGCCTGAGCGCTATCGCAAGCAGGGCTGGACCAGGGCAGGGATTTAAAACAGCCTTGAGGAGAGGGAAGGTGCATTTCATTTCCTGTTGTTTGCACAGTGGTAGCTCCTTCTTCCAAGTGGAAGCATTTCCAGAGATTTTGCCCTCAGGTCTCATCATTTCATTCCACAACTCAAGACCTGCACCACTGGAAAGAGAAACCGGAGAAACCTTGAGCTGACTGTAGCCAAGATCTCTTCCCATGTGCCTAAAGGTCAAGTACAGGGTTCATTCTGGTCAAACATTTGATGTTGTGTTACCAGAGTGCATAAGTGGCATAAGTGGATTTGATTTTTTTTATTGGTTTTGTTTTTTAAACCATCTCTTTTAAGTACTACATGGGCATATAATGGGAAAGAAGACCTCAGAATAGCTGAGAACTGCATGATTGCAACTTCTTGGCTGTGAAAAACCAGCATTGAGTGATTCCCTCCCAGCTTTGTACCCAGATGTTCCCCTCTCCCTAACACAAGTTACCAGTTGCTTTTCATTTCTTTAAACCACTCAGCAGGAAAAATCTTTCACAGTGGATCAAAATCTACATAAAGTAAAACAGATTTTATAATCCAGTTATTTCAGATGCAGCCCTGTAGAGTTTCTTGTAGATGTAGCTGAGGTACTGATGGATTCCTCTGCATTTACACTCTCAGGCACCTTACAAAAGTGTATTTGCAAAGAGAGCAGGGGCAGCAATCTTTTTAACTCTGCAGATAAAGCAAAGGTGTTCAGGAATGGCAAGCAATTCTGGTCATTTGAAGGAGTTACTTTCAAAAAGCACCCATTTGAAATCACTTGACCCTGAAAAATCCAGATCAAAAAGGACTTGAATTGTTTTGCTACTAGGCCTGCACCAGTTTAGTCATCCAACATATCCAGTGCCATGAAAATTAGGAAGATTTAGGAAAGGGCTAATGGATACCAATTTTAATACTATTCATCTTCCTGTAGCAAATACTAAACCATTTTCTGATCTTTCTGTTTTTTTTTTTAAACTGTGAGGTAGATAACTGAGGAGTAGTGTGTGCTTTGTAGCCTGTTTGCTTCTACCTAAGGGGTTAGTTTTCAAATTTTATAGTTGGGGGAATGAAAAGGCCTTAAGTTTTTCAACTAGTATAGTTTTCACAATTCTGATACTTTCTACAGAAGGGCAGGCTGAGCTGCAGTATTGGTAGTGTTTTTGGATAGTTTTCCAGAATATTCCTACTTCCAAAGATAGCAGGCAATAAATGTCCAGCTAGACATTTGGGGATTTGAAATTGGGAATGGGAATGAAAATGGGAATTTTCCAAACCCTAGAATTGTATTCCCTATATTCTGCTCTCAGGAGGAACTGTGAAGACAGTCCGAGCTGAAACTCGGTGCTGGTGACTGCTTTTCCTCCTGCTGAGATCCTTAAGGTACAGAACATTTGCAGACACTTGACTTTCTGTCCTGACTCGTTACAGTTGATGTCTGTAGGTCGTGGTCCTGCAGTTCTGCTTGAACAGGGACCCCCAGATGAGCTCAGCCCCCCACTGCCTGCAGGATTGGTGCCAAATTATTTAGTAATGAGAAAAATCCACATGCATTTAAGAGCAGTATTGCTACTTCTCAGACTGAAATCCATAGTTTACATAGTAACTCATCTTAAAACTGGAACAAGAAGCAAAATGAACATAAATCCTGCTTCCAGTGCAGCCAGTGAATGATTGTGTTTTTACAGTAGATGAAGAACTGAGAAACTGTTGATCCTATTCTAGCCTAAACCTCTTTGTTTTGAGGTTTGTTTAGTGAATAAGTAGAATTAGACCAGGCAATACACTTTTCATTACAATTTGCCTGGATGTATCTCTTAAACCAGGCTTGAAGGGTGAGGCTCTGTCTGCAGGTCAGTCTGGCTCGGTCAGAAAACGTGAAATACAGCAGCAGTGATTTGTGTGCTGTACTGTAAGTGAAGGCACCAATTCCAATTGGTTTTCAGTTTCTTGCAGGGAACTAAAACCGTGGCTTTAAATCAGTTTTGTCTTTTAACTCTTGGCTCTTCTGTGTTGTAACAAGTGGAGTACAAGTTTGCATGCCCTCCTAACTGAACAAAAGAAATAGAAGAAGACCTGGTTTATTTTTAATTTTCCTTTTTTTCAAAAGAAACCTGAAGACCTGGTTTATTTTTCAGGTTAGCAGCTGGTGGTGCTCGAGCTCTCAGTAGTTAAAGTTTATTTTGATTACCAAACCCTTCCTTTGTTCACTGCCCCCTAGGCTGGGAGCTTCTTGACCAGAAATAAACAGTAAATGGAGAGCTTTTCACTGCCCTGCTGAAGACTTTATCAAACCTGGGACTACACGCAGCCATGAAATTCATTAGGGAGATTGTTGGTTTAACTCCATTAATCCCATTGAACCCAAAAGGATACTGGAGTGAAGAGAGTGAAGAGCAATAAACCTGTGATTTACGGGTAAAAACCCGAGTTTCAGCTCTCAGGGTATAAATGGGCACTGATGTACATCCAGTGAATAATTCAGTAGTGCTTGTTCAGAGTTCACAGCATAAACATTTGCCAAGAAATCTGTTTACTGCCAGTTGAACATTAACAGGACTATGGTGCAGTAATTGCTTTTAAGCAGATCCCCTTGGCTGATCATGTATTTGCATTAGTATTTATCATTTCTCTTTGGCAGTACCAAAGTGTGCAAAAATATTACAAAAGCACAGGAGGGGACATTGATCTCTGCCTTGTAGCACTTGGGAGTGGAATGCAGAGGCAAATACTGAAATGAAATCATCAGCAAAATGTGGTTCCCAGGAGCCTTTGTTACACTTTGTATTGATTTCAAGCTAATTTTATCTCCAGTTTCTCATCCAGTCCATCATCACGGATGGAACTTGTAGAAATATTTATAATTATGTAAATATAAAAGCAAATAAATGCTGGCCCAGAAACCTGCTAACGTTTGCTTTGTAAAGCAAAATTTGACAAAAATGAGAATACTTAAGAACAGAGGGGAGGGAAGTCCTCCCACAGTACTGGAAAGAGGTTTTTCAGGGGGAAAAAAATCTAAATGAAGCCCAGCTAAAACCACTAATAGCTTTCCTGTTAGCTAATATTGATAGATTTCCAAGAGCTTCACCAAAAGTGGAGCTCTTGCTTGTTTTGTGTGCCTCGATTATCATATATGAAAACAAAGGTTTGGAAGATTGTCCTTTGCACACAGCATGCAAACTTGTCCTGAGGACATTTCTTAAAAGTGAGCCAAGAGCTGAATTGACACAGACACAAAAGCTGCAGACAGATGCCTCCCAATCTCTTCAAAAGCATCTCAGTACCATTGCAAATAAAGCACAAAACTTGTGTGGAAGTGGTTTTGCACTAAAGGGAAATAGTTATCAGAGAGAAAAAAAAAAGTCATTAATGTGAAAGGAGAGCATCCTGGTTATTCTGCATTTTTCATGTTGATTTCCTGTTTCAATGCTGTGCATAAGAAAGATTTTTCCCTTTAAAAATTATATTAAAATAGATAAAGTGTGAAAAGTAGTTTGATACTTGACAAAATAAACACTTTCTTAAGAGAGTGGTAATACTGATGAGGAGAGTAACTTTGCTAATTGGGCTTGGTGGTGCAGTATGAGGGGTTCCCTACAGTTGTTGTGTTGGAATGGTGTGAGACACAAAAACCATTCCCAAAACAGGGGAGCCAGTGGGGGACACCAGACCCTGTCCTGCCTGCCAAACAGAAAATAGATACAGGCATGTACTGAGCAGAAGGTGAATTTAGTTCTTTGTAACTGTTTTTAAAGATTTCTGTTTTAGATCTCTGATGGGCAGATGTGCTCTGTGCTGTCAGCCAGCTTTTCCCTCTTCTGTGCCTCACTCGCTGAGATCTGACAGGTAAAAACCCCACAACTCCAGAGCAGGGAGCATCCCAGCCAGTCTGGCTCACACACACCTCTTGGGGGGAAGGAAAAAAATCTCTAATTCATATTGAATTCATTCACTGCATTCCAAAATTATTTGAGGGGTTTGGGTGATAACAGTGTTAAAATGGTTCTGCATTTTCTAGGACAAATCTGTTGCTTTTCAAGGTTTCTTCAAGAGATGCAGGCTGTACATTTCTAATCATCAGTAACTATTTTGCTTTTAATCTTTGTTATCACAATACTGAATAAATGATTTGGAATATGAGGAGACAAGGGAGCAAGCTTGCATACTACGGTAATTTTTTATACTTTACCTTCATCTATTTATGAATTTATTATGAAAAGTATTTTTAAACATGAAACCTGCTTTTGTTGTGAATTTTAGCAAAGTAGTGGATACATTGTACTGTGTATCATTTAAAAGGTTTAATTAAAGTAAACATTTGGCAATTAACTCCTTTTGTTGTTATTTTATGCATGTACCTTGTTGTGGTATATGATCAGAAACAAAATCAACTTTAAGAAATTATGTATGCTATCCTACAGTGCTGTATGGTCGACTTTTACACAAGATATGGCCTAATGTACTTTTAATTAAACAAATGGTGCTGAACTAACTTCCTCTTATCCTCCCAGCTGTCCATCACTTCCAGAAATGCATGCACTTCCAGTTGTTCCCAGTTAGCAAACTCTCCAGCAGAGCTGTCTGTGAGGTGAAGAATGAAACCCGAAATGCCCAATGTTGGAGAAGCGTAAATAACTTTTTCAGTGCTTGCAATTAAGTGTGAACAATGTAGTTACAACTGTACCTCCCCAAGGGAACGTTTAGATCCTGGATTTTATTGAAGTGCTGGAAATTAAACAAAGCAACACCCCTTTCTTTTTGCTTGGCTCTTTAATTTGAACGTCAGCAGATGGGTATTTGTGATCCACAGGAGCCAAATATTGAATTTCTTGGTTTGCATTGTCTGCTGCTTCAGTAACAGCCTCAGGTATCGAAAGAGGAGTTGTCAGTGCAATGGCCAGGCTCTGGAGCTGGGTCCTCAGAGGGCTGGGAGCAGCTGAATTTGTCAGTTAATTCTCTTTATTACTACAGAAACCTCATGGCTGTGACTGTGCTGGTGAGAGTGGGTGTGAGAGGGAAATGGTGCAGGTGTCATGGTTGATGTCCACCTGCTCTTGGGAGGGACTGACTTTGACTTTCTCATGTGTTCTACACATTTAAACTGGAGTTTCTAAATCTGTATGGGGGAAAAAAACCCCAACTTCTCCCTTTTAATGACTTGTTATAAGTGCACGTGATGAACACTTAGAAATGATTTCCTATTTCTGGGAACTCTCCCTGGAATTCTCTAAGAATGTGAAATAGTTTGGATACAAGAGATGTACACACACTACAACCATTTTTCATTTGCTGTGGTGAAATGACCTTTCATTATGTAGCTTGTACCTTCAAAAAAAAAAACTGTGTTTTTTATAGTTTAAGTTCACTGAATATATTTTCTCTTCATCTATGGGCAGGAAGTTAGCTGTTAAACTAGCAGAAAGCATTTTCCCAGATACAATTCCACTAAACAAGACACCAGTCCTAAATCCTACTGAAAATCTGATTCTGAAATTCTTACCTGTACAACAGGTGCTGCTTCTGCTTTTCAGGCAAAGGTCAATAAATGAACCAACA
This sequence comes from Pseudopodoces humilis, assembly GCF_049639895.1. Classification (NCBI taxonomy): domain Eukaryota; kingdom Metazoa; phylum Chordata; class Aves; order Passeriformes; family Paridae; genus Pseudopodoces; species Pseudopodoces humilis. The sequence continues at coordinate 3,723,639 of NC_142212.1, read as the reverse complement.
AATAAATATTTTATAATATAAAATTTATAAATAACAGCTGCTGGGTGTTAAACTGTAAGGCATGTTTAGCATGAGCCCAGATTCCAGATTGGCATACAAGACCAACACAATGGAAGGAGAACTTTTAAGACCAGCTGAGTCCTAGGTAGTCTGAATTAGAAATTAAACAATCTTTACACAAAGTAAACCCACCTGTACTATTTGGAATATCCACTCATCTGTTTTATTCACAGAAGCGACCACAAAAACACTTCCCTGAAACTTTTAAGTGTGCAGCCTGTTTCTGTCAATGCTGAAAACAGGATATATTTCATCACCCAAGAATTCATCCTTGTCTAGACAAAAGATTTTAATACAGACTGTGTGAGATACGCTGTGATATCTGTTAGTTCCCATTTCTGTTCAAGCTACAGAGCATACAGGCACACCACTGAGTTTCAGAGAAACTCCTGTAATCCCAGCTTTACACTGATGGAAAGAGATTTCCACCTCTTTGGCAACTGCCTTCTGTGTGTAGTGTTATCCAGGTCGCTATTTATGATTTCCTTTATTTCCTTCAACTGCTGGTTTTTCAGCATTTTGGCTTTTTGAGGGTCTGCCAAGCCCAAACTGCCACTCACCAAGCTGGAGTTCAGTCCATGGAGCTGGAGAATCTGAAATATCCTGAGGCTTGGAGGACTGTCTTCCTCTCTATAAACACATTTTATGTTAATGTTTCCATGAGGGATGAGATTTAAGAGGTCTATATGCAGTTCCTTCATGAATCTTTTGAAGTGTTCATCCACATTGCAGAGAAAAAAAAAAAGGAGAAACAGAACATTTTCTGTTCTTCAGCAACTTCCAACATTTTTATTCCTTGCTCCACCGATTCTGGTAGAGAGTTGTACAACATGCCTTAGTACTGAAACAACTTCAAATCATCCTGACCTTACAAAATCACAATCTTTACTTAGATTTGGCATTCTTTGCAAATACTTGGTATATTACAGGAAAGTGCTAAAGAGACAGGTAGATACCTGTTCATTGTACCAATGAAAAGGCAAGAATGTGCTGCTGTAAATACTTTTCCAGTGAAGAAGCAGGAAATCGACTGTTTAGAGCAGTGTCCTTACACAGGATCCAGTGAGACACTGAAAGCTCCTTAGGAAACATTACAAGAGATGAATCAACAATCCTGACAGTGGAGAGGGGATTGCAGTGCTTTGCAAGCAGAGGAAACACAACAACAAAATCTGATTTTACAGCAGCTGTGAGCTCTCAAGAGTTGCTGTTGGGATAACGAGCAGTGAAGGATTTGGCCAGGAAGGCATTCTGCCAACCCTGCAGGAACCTGGGAGAAATGAACACCCAGGATTTTGTTTGTACAATTCCTAATTTGAGAAAAAAAAACCCACTTAAACTCAACCCTAAAAACCTGACTGGTCCCTAATGTGAATTGATCTTTGTGTGTAAGTTGACTTTGATTTTAAAATAATGAATTGGCTTATGTTTTCCAAGCTTAAGTCACAGATACAACACATATTGTGTTACAACAAACAACACAGAAATACTTTCAAAGGCATCTTTGGGATTAAAACTTTAGAAGTATTTTACAGGAATAACAAAAAAAAAAATAAATTACTTTTTCATTTTAAACAAACAGCTATTAAAATCCATAACCCAAACAACATGTAACATTGACACGAGATGAGATACATTACACTAAAGGCCAGTTAATTACCACAGTGGTATGAGGCTTCAAGTAAATTAGGAGGCACTTTTTGGCCAAGCAGTAGTCCCTGATTCAGTGGTAAAGTCCCAACTCACAGAAACACCTGAAATAAAACTGCTAAAGCTTTCTAAGACTCTAAATTCCTAAAAAAAAGAAAAGTGCAGATAGAAAGGCAGCAAAAAGCAGCAAAAGGCCCCAGAGGGCACCACCCAGGTCTGCTGCTTCCCTTCCAGGATTATGGAGCTCCAACACAGCCAGGGCTTCACACAGCAATAAGAGGAGCAATAAAACTCCAGGGACATGGGAAAACAGACACAAGGAAAGGCAGCAGCAGTTAGATCAGAGCAAGTCCAAAGTGGGACAGGCTGAACTCTGCTCTGATTGAAGGGAGCACTGAGTACTTGCAGAATGCCAGGCACTGAGACGTGGTGTGCTCTGTACCAGCCCATGTGGAATGGACTGAGTGACGCCAGCACCACAATCTGATATCCTCAACATCCCCAACACCTAAAAGCTAAATCTTCCAGCAAACAAAAGGAGGTACTTTTGTGGAGGGATTTAAGTACCAGTACATGAATAGGCTACTATGAAATATTGCTATTAAAGTCCCTAACATAACAAAGAGGAAGACAATAATGGGCAACTCAAGCCAGAAATTCCATATTTAGAAGCACTATAGAAAGCATTATTGATATTTAATGTACTTAAACACACTAATGTTCCTACATGTACTTCTAATGAGCATACTTAGTAGAAGACTGTATCAATTTAGAGGTTAAAAAAGTTTAAAGGCAGCAGTTTGTGGCACTCTTGTAAAGCACAATGTGTTTGGGGGAAGAAAAGCGCAGCACTGAGCGGTCCTTAAGAAATCATGTCACCTCAATTAGGTACAAAGTTCTCCAGCTGGAAGACCAGGTCTACAGCAGCATCCACATCTGGCACAATGTGGTCTGGTTCCACCAAGCCAGGGTCGAACCTGAAATCCCTGTGGCCGTGGAACACGGTCTCGGTTATGCTGTCCCTGGTGTGCAGGGGCACCTCGGTGTGGGGGTTGTACACCCCGGTACAAACCAGGACAGACCTGCAGTGGGCAGCAGCTGCAGATGCCAGCTCGTTCTCCCAGCTGAGGCCAATCTCACTGTCCTGGGAGAGCGTGGCAGGGCCTCTGCCTCCAGAAACCTTGGCCTGGAGGCGGGATTTGGAACCTGTCCTGGAGCTCTCCAGGTAGCGGTTGTACAGGTTAGCGCCGTACACATCCGTCATCAGATTGTCCCTGCAAACGAGAAATCCAGTCAGCACTGCGGCTTTAGCTGTCAAAAGTCACTCTTACAGTTTCCATTTAACAGTTCATTGTATACTTTACACAACTTTATGTGGAATCGGGCGGACAGGGAGAAATCCAACCCCGCAGCTGTTTTATTGTATCATTTTCATGAAGCATGACAGGATAAAAATGAATCACTCTCCATGTTGCAGATTGGGGCAAGGGGAGAGAAAATCAAGGCATGAGCAGCCCATGAATGAGCTTACTATATTTAAAAAAATCTTGGAGATTCTGGAACAGTCCTTAATACAATACAGCTTTATCTTCTTCTCTGAAAAGGATTCTATGATGTGGTAGCATATGACCAACCTAAATTACCTCAGAGATAAAGTCTAGCACTACAGTCTCTGTCCTTTGCTCAAAGGCAGTTGGTGTTACACCATTAAACCTAATAGAATCAACATCCAGACAAACCCTTTTTGTTAGATTTACACAGCCTATTACAGAAAATAAATAAATTAATAAAAAATCTGGAGAAATCTTAGTTGCATATAAAACTACCTTCTGAAGAAATTACACATAAAAAGAGCAAAGCATCATTAATTTTTAATATTAGAAACCTCATAAAAAATACACCGTAACACCAACGAAGTCAGATGGTCTTATAATGGTATGAGAAACAAGCTGGTGAGAGTTGTGTGTTTTTCTTGGCTGGCATTTACACATGTGAGTAATTTCCTGGTGCATTTGTCGGGCTCAGCTCCCCTTACCCCACAGCATAGAGGGTCTGGATGGGCTGCTCCCAGCTCCTCTGCAGGGCCTGCGCCCGGATCAGGTGCTCTGCATATTGGTATGTCAGCCTGCTGGGTTTGCCCATTAACACCTCGTACTTCAGCTCTTTGCCAGTGATCTTCTTGTAAATGTTTTCCAAACAAACCATGAATGTCCCGTGTCCAAACCTACATAGATATAAATCCAAACCATCAATGTTCCATCCCCAAACCTACACAGAAATAAACCCAAACCATGAATCTCCCGTGCCCAAACCTACACAGATACAAAACCAAATCATGAATGTTCCATGCCCAAACCTACACAGATATAAATCCTAAACATCAACGTTCCATCCCCAGACCTACAGATATAAATCCAAACCATCAATGTTCCATCCCCAAACCTACACAGAAATAAACCCAAACCATGAATCTCCCATGCCCAAGCCTACACAGATATAAAACCAAACCATGAATGTTCCATGTCAAAACCTACACAGATATAAAACCAAACCATGAATGTTCCATGTCAAAACCTACACAGATATAAAACCAAATAAAATTACATTAAGCACAGATTAAAAACATCAAACAAGGCTCTTTTTTATTTCATGATTTTTTAGGAATAAATCATGTCCTGTAACTATCAAATTCTCCTCAGCATGCAACATTTCTGCAGCTGGTTCACTGAAAATTAAGTGCTATTTAGCTGAACAACAGACACCACAATAAACCCACATTACTGGGATGGCACAACAGATTTATCTAATTTTAAAATTGCTCACTGGAGGTAGCCTGAAGCCATCACACATAAATCTTTTTCAATGTGCCAATTAGAGATGGCCTTTGCTTCCAAAGATAGAAATCCGAGCAGATCTTTGACCCAGGATTCAGGCAGCAATCAAGTCACAGTAACAAGTTTCTATTTCAAAATTACAGACTGAGGGGAAGGGAAGGGAAACAAACCTATTAAACAAGTACCTTCTATTGAAAGCAAAATAAAAACCACTCTAAGAGGTCCTGGCACCTTGTTCTGCGTGTTCTACTTGTTTTCTCTTGTGTTCCCTAAAGAGCTCACTGCATTGTTCCCAGCTCAGAACCACTCACTGCTTTCAACCAGCAGGGTCAGCTCTTTACCCTACCAGGAAAAGAGAAATACCAAAGAGGGACCTAATGAAATGAAACAATGGCCTTTATAATTTTTTTTTTCATTTTTGCCTTTGAACTGAGGCTCTGAGGCCCTCAGGAAAAAAACTTCTCTTTCTCTCCACTGTTTTGGGAGTGAGGAAACAAAAGGGGTTTTTTTTGAGCTTAAAAGCAGCTTTTCTCTTGAGTGACTGATTTCCTGGATGCAATAATGCAGCCAGCAACAAGGCAGCATTAGCTGAAAGTGCATTAGAGATGTTGCATTCAAAGCCAAGCCCTGCTGTGAAGCTCCATCAAGCATTCTGTATTCAAGCGTTGACTCTGAATCCTACTGGAAAAATGAGGAAGCTCCAAATAAATCCCAATTCTATGAATAAAGCACTTACCTTGGGGACTGTGCCTCAGCCACCCACATCAGGTCCATGTTACAGGCAAGCACGGGAATGTGAGGGTAGTTTTCCTGCTCATAGGGATTTCCAGGATAGCCACTTGTCAGCAAAACATCAATTATCAGCTGCAGGCTGGTTTCCCATCTCACTGGCTCCCCAAACAACACCACAGCTGTGAGAGCCACAGTTACAGAACAGGAATGGAATTGTTAGCACTGAGTCTCTGACACTGGGTCTAAAACTTGGCCTAAAGAGACTGAACAAGTAATTTAACACAACCAGGAACTGATCAAACAGCCACATTAATTTAAGGGCTTGATATATCACATGCCCATCCATTCAAAATCTCAGAAGTAACAAGACCCCACTGCAAACTCGACAGGTTTAGGAGTTTTATTTCACAGGTGAAGTTTCTCCAGAAATTACAATATTGACTTCTAAATTGTATTTCCAAGTCTTCCATAACTCACGAGTTCTCTGTTTACACACAGTACATGAATACACCACCTGTGATGTTGATTTGTTCATCTCAGAACAAAATTTGGATGCTGAGGTCTCCAGCAATAATCTGACATGGATTTTTTAAAATCCTAAGGTCCAATTTCTACTTTCCTGTAGTTCAGATGAGATGAAAGTGAACACAAGGCCCTTCTCATAGTACAGCTCCATCCTGACTACTGTAAGAACAAGACCAATTATTTCTGAATAATGAACATCAGTTAATTCCTCATTTATGAAAGGAGGGCAACAATAGCCTGTTAAAGGCAGATGAAAAGGAAAGGAGACCTCATATAGCCTTCAAACTTCAAAACCCAATGGCTGAAAGCTGCATGCACTAAAAAAAAGCTTTACAACACATGATGCTTTCAAATTAATGACAGGTGTCATTAACAAGGAAATTTTAGGATTGTCTCAGACAAATTTCTGAAGTGCCCAACAAATCTAAAAATAATTTCTGAAAATAAAATAAAATAAAAATATTTCATCTATTAATGGATAGATGCAAGTTAAATAAAGATAACTGACCCTCAATCTTGGGAAGCTCCACAGCAGAAGGAGACTGCAATAAGAAAAAAGTGAAAGTTTTTTTACAAGATTAAACATCTGTTTTAAACAGAATAAATTCAAGCACAGCTCCCACAGCTGCCCCCTGCCACTCTGCCAGGAAATGCACTCTATATTGATATATACCTGATGTCAGTTCACTCAGAAAATTGTGTTTCCACTCTGACACCTCTGACCCAGGGACAGCAGTGACTGTGCTGTACCTGCACCAGCCTCCTGCTTCTCCTGAGCTGTTTTAAGCAGCTTTTTAACTGGAGTTTTTTAACTCCAGTTCTTAAAATTACTTGTGTTGCAATTTTAGCTGTTTAAATTACCTGTTTAATTAGTTGTCTAAATTACTTGTATATAAAAGTATGGATGTTTATTTTTCTCCAGTAGTACCAAGACATTTGAAAAATAGTTTTTGAGATGTTTTTCTTTAACACTTCTGATAAAGAATGCACAGTATAACATGTAATATATTTGCTAAACAATTAAGAGTTTGTACTTCATTATTTACTCTCTGTGGTGAGAGTAAACACTTTAACAGGTTCTTGACCTTCCCCATCCACTTGGGTGAGGAGCCCAGCAAAAGGTGACACAGCTGAGGGATGGATTCTGTCAGCCATGGAGAATGTCCCTGTTCCAGGGGGGAAATCCTTTTTCTAGGCTGGCCCTGAACGTGAGCAGCACACCCAGCTGTTCACTTCTGCTTCAAACCCTGCACAGCTCAACTGGCACCACTGTACCTGCTGCAAACATTTAAATAGTGCTACAAACAGCAAAGGGAGATCTATGAGGGAAAATTATTTCTCTTCAAAGCACTCATTTACAATCAAAGCTACCTCATACCAACACAATAATATATTCAGGGAAAAGCTTATGTTATCTGCCATACTTTCTGAGGAAGCTAATCAGCTTTCCAGGACAGACCTTGCATTAGGTATCTGCATTAGATTGTGAGTTTTCCTGCAGCAGTAGGTTACAAAATCAAAGGCTGGGTTAAAGAATTACTACTGAGAGAAGAGTTGTTCTTGAGAATGCTTTGTTAATAAAACAAATAAGGAAGCAGAAAAGTAAAGTCAAAATACAGTGTAAGAACAGCAGCATTAGCTTGGTAGTTAAATATTGACCCCTGTTATAGGATGTCATGCAATGAGCAAACAGAGATGTTTAAAACAAAAATCTCCACTCACCAGGACATTGGGTCTTCTGTCATGGTCAACTGCGTCGAGGAGAGGGCGTTTCTCCCGCAGGGCGTCAATGGTGATGGGCTGGCAGAAACCAAGGCTGGGACACGGCAGCTAAGGACACACAACTGCTCACAGGAAAAGGTTTCCAAACTGCTGATTCCACTTAAACCATTTAAATGTACTCAACTGACAAATTACTTAGGAATGAAAGCAATGTCAAAGACAGACTTTTCCTTCTGTGAGACAGAAAGATGATCATCCCACTGCTGATAAACGAGAGACCAAAGTTCTTCTCTTTTGTTTTCAGTCTTCTCATCTACTTCTCTCTTAGCCAAGCCTAATGAATTTTGACCATTAATTGGAATGTTTCTTCAATACCTTTTTCTCAGTTTTGTACTTCAGAGCTTATGTTTAAAAGATGCATACACATTTTGCAACTCATGATTGACACCAACTTTAATGAAAATCCCACTAAAGGAAGAAGTGCAGAAGGGACTTAAAGGAAGCCTGAGCAAAGCTTATGCAAAAGTTAAGATTATTAAGTCACAGTTTGAAACTTTGATACCACCATGTTATCAATATAATTTAAGTTCTTTGGGCACTTAGTATAAAACCACATCCAAAACATAAATTTGGCACCATACTAGGAATTATCATTACTATTTATTACTGCATTTGAAGGTTTGAAATATTTGATTTTCACTTAAACCATGGGATCCCCTGAACCTGATTAAGGAAAACACTGTGACAGAAAGTTGTTGGTTTTTTTAACTCTTTTTTTTAAAGATACTCTTGAGCTATATCAAGAAGTGGTCCTTGTCCAGATACCAGAACACATTTTTCATGATAACGCTTGAACATCCGCAGAGGACTGTGTGACATCATCACTTGATCTTGTGAAATCTGTTTGGGATTTAAAAACAAAAGGAGTCTGCTGTTTTTCAGAGAAGTTGTTTATACATAGATTCAATTAACAGATGTGACAGATTCCAGGAATTACAAAACAACCAGCATTTTCTCCTTTCACAAATGATGTATTGATAATATGTCAGAAAAAAGTACCTTACTGACAAATTGTCATACATTCTCCTTTGAGCTCCCAGCTCTATTCAACATGAACAACCTTTCCTCTCCTAGTTTTATAAAACCACCAAATTCACTTGGAAATAAAAATTCCAATAAATTATTTGGAAATTGTTTTCCTTTAGAAAAGGAGAATCAGAAGGGGCCTGGTTCCAATCGTGGGTCCTTTGCTGGACTGCAGCTCTGATTTAATAGTGCCAGAAGATCACCTGATTTCAGTTTACATATCCCCACCCCTTTAACAGGACAGGGATTAACCAGTAAGATTGTTATCCTGGAAAGATGCTCCTGTGAGCACCTTTCCAATGAAATACCTTGAGCTTTACTATTGGAAAAATCAGTGCCTTTAGCAGTGGAAATTCCATTAGCTTTGGACAGCATTTTTTACTTTCAGCAAAGCATGTCAGGGGGCTTAAAGTGAAAAGCAGACCTGATTAACTGAGCAGCACTTAATGGAAGACAATACATCAGACACACTCAACATGATAATGAAATAAATGGGATTTAGGTGACTCACTGGAACCCCCAGCAGCTGAGACAACTGGTCAGCTTTCTTCTGGCGCAGGCAGTTCCCTGCGTTGGTGACAAAGACCACGGGCACCAGGAACTGTCCCTGAGAGTTGACCAGCTTTTGGAAGGCTGTTCTGGCAGCAGGAATGGGGGTCTTCCCTCGCACCAGCACCCCATCAATGTCAAAGAGAAATCCAAAGGACGGCAGCACGCTGAGCTGGAAGGAGGGATGAAATCAAACATTAGTTCTGCCTGTCCTTACACATACTTAATAGGGTTTACAGCAGCTGCAGCCCCCTGAGAACAGACACCTTCAGTGGGAGCAGGAGATCTATATGTTTATGTAGTAGAACTGTTCTGTTCTACAAGTTTGATTACAGCCAAGTGACTGCTGTGCTCCCACACACACCTTCAGTGCTGGTTTCACTTAGGGCAGACTAATTGGGAAAGTCAGCACTTACACACAGGTGCTGCTCGAGTCACTGAAGTGTATCTCCTTGCCCGTCTTTGAGGCAGTGAAGAGCTGAACTTGGTGAGCCCCAGAGAGGAAAGATGAGCTGGGTGATAAGGGCAAGGAGCAGAGACAGAGAGAGGACTGTTGAGCAATGAAGCTGTTACTGGATCAGGCTGGAAAAGTACGGAACAAAACCTATCATCTAAAGCTCATTTCTCTCCTGAGCCTAAAACAGAAACAGGAACCTTGGGATTTATGATCAGTGATGAAAAGGGACGGGTTAAGGGCCAAGGCTGAGCGTGATGGAGGGAGCAGGCACAGAAAGGTCTGCAGCCATGGGAGGTGGCTTTGCTAGCGGAGCTGTCTCAGGGCATGCACCCACAGCCACCTGTCTCCTATGCAGGAAGAGAAGGGCTCTTTGCCCACTCAAGCAGCACTTTTGTTCCACATCAATTATTCACCTGCCACACTTTCCCTGCAGCTGGGCACAGCACAGGGACAGGCAGTGCTGGGAATGAGGATGCAGCTCAAACGACAGGGAAAATCCACTCCCTTACACAGCCCGAGTTCATAACGTCAACACCGTAAATATATTGCATTACTGTTCATTTAAATTAGGCTGGGGTTTTGTTTTACATGCAAGAACTCCCCCTGAAGCCCTCTCATCTCTCCTCTGTAGAATCACCACCCTTTTGATTTGAAGAACAAAACTCCTGAAGTCCTTGTCTCCACACAGCCCACAATGATTTCAGGAAAGTTATGTCAGAAATAACCCAACTTGCTGCAGAGATGCTGCTAAAGGCTTGCTAATAAATGTAGAGCAGTCTTCCCAGGCTTTGTGAATGGGTACATGAAACTGCTGAAACTATAGTGGCAACAGAATAACTCTCTAGCATATGTGATTCTTTACGTTAATTTTGCGACATATACATAAGAGATGTAAAGATAACAGATTACAAATGGGAACTTTACAGTGAGTAACACTAACAGAAAAAAAAAGAAAGTATTACGTGGAAAAAAAGCAGTAAGGAAAGAACTGAACACATACATATGACGGATATAATGATAAATAGAGATAATGATGTGAACAGCTTTGTTTCCCTTTTGACCCGAAAGAAACTGTTGGTGGCAAGAGTGCGGTGCCGCACAACCAGAGGGACGCGCGGAGCCGGCAGCGGTCGGAACGGGTTTCCCTCGTTCGCTCTGTAAGAGCAGGAGCACATGCAGCCCCAGGACCGGAGTATCCGGGAAATCTGTCCCGGCGTCCCGGGGAAGCGAGGATACCGCCGGGCATCCCCGGCCAGGGCGAGTGGCCCGGCCGCGCTCCGCCGCGCCCCCACCCGTTTCGCTTTCGCTGCTCCCCGGCCCGCCCGCCCCGGCCCCGCTCACCGCGCTGTGCCCGCCCCGCTCGGCCGGGCGGCCGCAGCTCCCCCGGGCCGCCGGGAGCCGCCGGGCGGCCCCGAGCAGGGCGCGGAGCGGCGGCAGCGCCCGGCGCATGGCGAGCGCAGAGCGGCGGCGGGCGCCGCGTCACCCGCGGCACGGGCAAACGTCAGCCCCGGGCCGGGACAGCGCCCGCCGCTTCCCCGCGCCCCGAGAGCCTCCGAGCACGCTGCCACGGGCTCGGCCCCGCCGCGGCAGCGCCAAGAGCACTACAACATTCCGACCTAGGGGATAAGGCTTCTTAAATTTAACAAAAAAGCAGAAGAAACATTCTGTCTGATTGTGCCTGGCCAAGGGATGGAGGGACTGGAGCGTGTCTCTTGCGAGGAAAGGCTGAGGGAGCCGGGCACCGCCGGCCTGGGAGCGGAGCCAAGAGGATGGAGCAGGCTCTGCTCGGTGGTGCCAACCATTGGGACACGAGCAACGGGCAGGAACTGATGCCCGGGGGGGGCTTCTTCCCTGTGCAGTGACTGAGCGCTGGAACAGACTGTCCACAGAGGGTGTGCAGTTGTCTCGCTGGAGCTGCCCCAGACAGGAGCTGTCTGGACAAATCCTGTGCCCTGTGCTCTGGGATGGTCCTGCTGGAGCAAGGAGGCTGGACCAGATGCCCATCCCTTCCAACCTGACCCATTCTGTGATTCATTTTTTGGGAAAAAGCCTATCATGCAAAAACACCACCGTCCCTCAGCTTTGCATCCCTGCAGCTAGGCTTCAAAGTGAGACGAGCAGCACAAAATGTCATTAGTTAATGGATACTCTGCAAAGCTGTCTCTGTTTATCTTGCTCATCTGCTAATGAAGATTAGATAAATCCACTTATTTCCTAGTGCTGCCAACAAATATTCCTCACCACCCCTCTGACTGCAAGGAGAAACTGATCCTTCAGTGACTGCACTGTGATCTCCAGACACAGAACAAGGGAGGTGCCCTTCGATCTGCACCACTGACGTGGCTGGCATTAAATGAAACACACAAATACATTTCCAAGAGACAAAAGCAGGCCCAAATCCATGCAGCAGACAGAGCAATTAGCGAGTTTATCCCCTTGGTGCTCAAGCCAGGATCACACACAGAGCAGAACTCTGAAACAGACATGTAAGAATACATAAAGTAATTGTTTTATAACCTGGATGTGTTCAGGGCTGACACATTCCAGGGATGGTATGAGCCATAAGCCTGGCACCACACACACATCCCAGCACAGCTGCACACTCAGAGTTGAGGCAGAGCTCTGTTCTCCAGGACAAACAGATCAGTTTCCTGGCTGTGGCCACAGCAGCTTCCCCACCCTGACTCCACCAGCAATTCCAGAGCCTGGCAGGACACGGGCATTTTGCTATAGGCCACCGTGGCAAATAATTACTCTGCAATTTGTTCCCTCAGATGCAGCCAAGAGCACTCAGCTCAAAATGCTTCACAGTCAGAGCTACGGAGAGAGGATGTGGCACAGCAGGGCCAGGCAGCAGCCAGTTTGCCTTGCAGTTACACACTGCATTTTTGTGCATTTATTCCTTTTCTGTGTTGGTTGGCAGAGATCAGCCCTGTCCTAAAACTTGCCTTTTACATCATGATGTTGGTCGCATTCCTTTGAACGTTAATGTAATCACAATCCTATTGCTTTTTCTCATTCTTTCCATTTATTCTTCTTTTGTATTTCTGTTATCATCACTGTCCCTGATCTGCCTTTACCCTTGTGTCTTCTTTTATCTTACAGACAACCCTCAGACTGTATCAGGCCATAAAAATTAGCTGGTTTTTTTCCCCCCCTGGTTATCTCCAGCATATAGTTTAGCAAATCTACAGCAAATTATTACAAGCCATAAAGACATTGTTTGCTGCTTTCTTACAAAGCAGAGAAAGCTGCACTGCTGACAGGAAGAGAGAAGAATATGTTTGTGATGTTAGTTGTCTGCTTGCTACCAATAATTGAGCTTTTAATTTTTTCTGTTTTTTTTTTTTTAATGTTTTAATTTGGCAGCTATGCTTTCCACTTCTTCAATTCTATTTTTTTTTATTTGATTGCTTGCATCAAGTAACACAAAGCTTGTCTCTATAATTCAGAGCTTTGATTGTTCTGGAATGGATTATTCACAACAGATTGTAATAGATAAATACTGAGAGCATCCAGAAATGCTGAATGGTCCCAGACTTGGCTATTAAATACTCTGTTCCTTAGACAGAAATACTCCATGGCTGCAGATGTCCAGTTTCAAATGCCATTCATTCAGACCTGTACAACAGTATTAGTCATCCATAAGACTCTGACCAGGCTCTACCTTGCCTCTTGTCCCAGGATTCACAAGCCAAGAGCAGTAGGGGATGCAGAGCTTCAAATCCCTACAGGGATGTGTCTATGATGATCATCTATGATCCCAATCTTTGGCTGCCATTAGGGAATCATCACAATCTTTGAGCTAGAACAAAACAGACACCAGGTTGTAAATAAGTTTTAATAAAAACATTTGAACAAGGTATTGCAAAGTTTTTTACAGTAGCTGCTGGAATATCCAGCAATTCATCCAGGCACACTTACAAACCACAAAAAGGGTAACAGGTTTTAGACATCACATGTGTTTTAGAAAAAATCAAACCTCCTCCAAAGTCACTCATAAGATCTGCCTTCAAGCCACCTCTAGACAGGTTCCAGGTTATTCTGGTAAACTAAGCAGGTGTAATACTGTAAATTACTTCTCAGCTCGACAAAACCCAGCATGAGAGGATGTTCACACTTACAGTCAGGACAGAGCAGACAGGATGGCAGGAACACCATGGGTTTTTTTCCAGGACTGAGGAGCTCACTGGGAGTGGTTCTGGGAGAGGCCCCACTGCACAGACCCTTTCCCAAACTGAAACTACTGAAGACAGCTGTTAGATGCAGAGACAAGTTCACCAAGGTTTGACCTTTTCCAGCACTGGAGTAAAAGTCATCCTAGTGGAGAAACCAGAATGATGGTTCTCCTTCTGCACACCACACTGTAATTCCAGCAGTTTGCTCCACATCCAAAGGAACTTTCAGAGTTAAAACCCATTGCTACCAGAACTTAGGAACCTGTTGCTTTCAGAGGGATTACACACAGACCAGGACACTGGTGTGATGTTATAATCCTAGAAGTGTCTTTGCCTCCTCGCTCTGTGCCAGGAGGGTTTCACTGGCATACTTCTGGAGCAGCTCCATCTTCTTTCTTCGTACAAGAGCTTCCTCAATCTGCAGTGACAAAAACAGGGTGGATTCAGCTCAGCTGAGATGCTGAAACCTCAGATACTCAGCCATACCACAACACTTCCCAATTTATGGAATACTTAGGAAGGTTTTGGAAATTCTGAGATAAAAAGGGTTATAGCATTTGCAAGAGGATTAAACAGCTGCAGAGTCAAGTCACAGAAATCATAAATTTAGGGCACTTTTACTGATGTAAATTAAGTGTGTCTAGCAAAAGCCAGTGTGCATCTCTGCAGCTGAGTGCTGTTATGCCTTACCTCCTGTTGAGTTGGCACTGGAACATGCGCAATAAATTTCTGTTGGCCGTCTTCACCTTCTCTCTCCTTGGCACCTTCCTCATCAGACTAAAAAGTGAAAAAAGTCACATCAAGTTTATTTTCTGTAGAGGTCATACAAAACCCCCTTTTCACTTGCTTTGCCAGAAAGAACAAAGCATGGTCAACACTACAAACATAGGAATGAGTGTAGAGGACTGAGCACCAAAGGAACACAAGGTTCACATGCAAATCCTGCTCCTTGACATTTTCAGCATTACTGCTTCCGTTTCCAAGAGCAGTGAGAGCAGCACCAGCAAAGCCCTGCTGCATCATGATTCAAGTGTGAACAAGGCCCTGCACCCCTTGGGTTTTCACAGAGTGGCAGTGTGAAATTATCCTGTCCCCAAAGCTGCTTGTGCTGCTACTGAGGCAGGCTGTACTCAGGAGCCAGACTGAGCAGTGTTACCAACCCTCTACCTGACAAAAACAGTGTACTTGAATCACAGCAAGGTGCCTCTCACTCCAGTGAAAGGTCTGTCCTCACCTGCCAGCCTCCAGCACCCCCTAAACTTGGACCAAGAGCACTCTCCTATTCCTGATTCCTACTAAGCTGTGTAGGGGGTCAGGTGGGGAGAGGGGCAGGGCAGCAGCAGACAGGTCCTTGGCAGAGTAACAGCATGTCCAAGAAGGCAGCACAGAAGACAGATGGAAAGTCACATCACCTGAGCCATCCCCTACCTCTTCCTCATGGACAGCATAGATGTTCTCTTCCTCCTCCTCCTCACCTCTTGCAAGTCGTGCTTCTCTCTCCATCTTCCATTTTTCCACTGCTTCTGCTATAACTGGGGAGCAAAGGAAAATGGCAAGTGTGGCTGAGAGCCAGTCAGAGCAGCATGGTCTTATTGCCAGAGCTTTTACAATGGACTTAAAACTTCTAGACTAAATCCTCTACACCAGTAAGACACACATGTAGAATCTTGATGTAGGATGTAATAAAATGCATCAGTGCATGCTGATATACTGTCACAGTGTGGTACTTGCTAATGCCTTCATTTAGGTACATTTTAGACACTAAATGTCACAGATAAACACCAACCTACTTTCTGACCTGAGCAGCAGGGTCACATGAGCAGGCTAAGTGGCTCTTACACCTCTGTAGCCTGTCAGCAGCTACAGGGATGCTGATCACCGTGTGATTAATTAAACGTGACTATGCTCCTCACACTGACCACCCACCTAAGGCTCTTTCTCCATCTCAGAGGGCATTTCTCTTATTTTGTTGCACAATCCCAATTCTGTACCTTGCTGCCAGGTGGAAGCTGCCAGGCTGCTGCATCTCTATTACAGCACAGTGACAGTAAGAGCACTAAAACAAGTTTTAAGAAGCTTAATCAGTAACATGGCCAGTGCAGAAGACCCTACAGAGGTGCCAGATTAATGCATCTTGGCAGGAGGAAATGCCTACAGCAACAGGAGCCAGCAGGCATTCCCCAACCTCTCACAGATCACACATCAAAATTCTCTCCCTGAGAGAGCAAGACCTAACCACTTTCACATGGCTTGTGTGTGACTCCCTAACAGAAAAGGTACCCAAATTTAATTAGTTTTTTCAATACTTCATTTCAGAAAAGCTTTACTTAACAAGGTAAAAACTGCAAGGTCCCAGACAAGCAGGACGTGCAGGAAGGACCCTGAGTGGGAGCTGTTGTAACTCCCCACACGACTTCCCTTCCTGCACTATCCAGTGCCTGCAGCCAGCTCCCCTTCCCCCTTAGTTTGGGGCTCCAGGCTCTGCTGCAGGACACTGATAAGTGAAGATTTCCTTCAGCCTCCCTTCCTCCCTGCCCCACCATCCAATCAACAAGGCATGACCTTGAATTCTGTGAATGCCTCACCAATGGAGAAGGGATAACTGAGGATCAGCCAGTGCTCAGCAGAAGCATGAGAACTATTTAGGAAATTTAAAAGTGGTCTGTGCCCTCTTGATTTGAGCCACACAAATCCCAGAAAATGGCACACAGTGCTGAATTCTGAAGAGATTTTCAGGAATTAAGACCTGCCATCCTAGTGTCTTCACCAGGGAAGTCAGTAGAATAATGCTAGAAAACTATCTGAGCAAACACATGGATAAATATTTTATATTGTGAAGAACTAAGTTCCAAAGGAAAAAATATTCACAAAGTGTTAAAATTCCAAGAGAGATGACATGGCTAAATTAACACAGCCCACCCAGACTACAGAGTTTCCAGCAGGCCCCTCTAATCTGGCAGAAAAGTAACCAGCTATTTTTATGGATAAATAAATAATGAGGTGAGACAGGAAACAGATGGTAGGGTCAGTTTTCACAAGGGAGAGAGAGAGAGAACTGCTTGGGTTCCACCGATCTTGCTGCAACCTACTTTTCTACATCCTTAAGCAGGAAAAAGGAGTGGGGGAAGGAGCTTTTGCTTTGGTAGTGAATGACTTGCTAAAATATTGAATCATTTACAGTAGTAAAGATGAAAGCCAACTCTAAAGCACCTCCGCCCTGAAATGCCTTATTTGGATACCCATGTGACAAAGTCTGACAGCTAAGCACAAGACAAGGCCCGCAGCAGGGGGGACAAGATGCCTTAACTTCAGAGTCCACCATCACCCCTTCCTGGGCTGCCCTGTGCAGGTTTGTAATCTCACACACCTTTCTTCTCATGTTCCTGCTCCAGGGGCTCCAGAATCCCATCATCTTCATCCCTGTAGCCGTAGTACTCGGCATCGATGTCCTTCATGAGCTCAGCCCGAGTCTTCCGTGGGGGTGGCAGGGCTGCAAGAATACCACTGTCACCCACCAGGGCACCTCCGTCACCTGCTGAGTGGCCCCAGCTTGTCCCCAACCTCACAGCACCCACAGCTGCCTTGTGCCAGCCAATACCCAGCATGATGGAGCTGCTGCCAGCACTGGGAGCACTGGTGTCACCCTCTGGTCTGCACAAATCAGTTCCAGTACAGAGCCAAGGCTTCTCTCACATCCTGGAGTACTTCCCATAATTGTCATTATTCCCATCAATTCCCATAAATGTCAGGCCCAAGCAATTCTCACTCATTCCATGACAAAGTTTCATCCCCTTACATCCAGTTTTTCATTATGAAAACTCATTCTTGCTTCTAAAATTATGTTCAACCCAACTTTCCTTTTTTCTTCATTTTATTCTAGCCATGAACTCTGAATACTATTTAGAACTTCTCAATGAAGTTTGCCTGTTATGTTTCTATAGGATATCAGTCTTTACCATTTGGAATTCCTGGTAGAAACCAGTTTATTCCTTTTTATATTTCCTTAATTGCAAACAGCCAAAGGTGCTCCTGGCATTTAATTAATTACCTGTGCTCAGTGTTCCACTGAGACATTCAGAAATGCTGTTACCAGCACTCCCCACAAACTACAGCAGCATTTTACTCAAGATATTCTACTACACAGATTCATGTCTGAGAAGAGCTGCTCTTTACTTACGTTCCTTTTCAAAAAGTTCTCTAACTCCTGGCAAATCCTTTGCAGCTCCAAAGTATTTGTAGCCTCTGTTTCCTGGAACTTCTTTCCCTTCATGATCTAACATTTTTGGGCCAATCCTCTAAAAGATAAACAGAGTTCACAGTTTAAAACTTTCTTGTAACACATTTAGAAACATTTTAGGGGCTGCATAAAATTAACACTGGCCAAGCCATTGATGGGTAACTAAATGTTACATATTTTTCTCAGCAGTCACTTCACTTCTAAGCAGAACAACCTTGTAGTACAACACATTCCACACTTACAGCATAATCAGGACCTCCCAGCTCCTTTATTCTGTACTCCCAGTGTCCTTTCTCCCTCAAAAGTTTGTTTATTTCATCGTTCAGGTCCCGAATTCTGAATTCACCCAATCCAGCTGTTATAGAGGAAAAAAAACCAATAAATCAGGCAGCTCACAGAAACAGCACAGGAATTTCAGAATTTATGCAATAGAAACAGAATAGTTCACATGAAATGGGATTTTTACTGTAACTGCTTATGATTGGATATTCAAAAAAATAAAACACAGTTAGAAAAATCTTACCGTTTTGGATCTGTGCCACTTTCTTGGAAATCTCCCCAATGATCTAGTCAAATAAGAACACAGAAATTCACTTCTAGATCAATGGAAGGAACAGAGAAGACAGAGCCAGATGGTCTGAGAAGTGCATGGCAATAGGACAAGTAGCAATAAAACACAAGTTGAAACTGGAGAAATTCTGATTAAATTCAAGGGGAGAGAAATCATCAGGAAGATAATCAAACACTGGAACAGCAGCCCCAAAAACCTGGAATCTAAATCCTTGAAGATGTTAAAGACTCAGCTGGACATGGCCCTGGGGCAACCTGACATGGTAGGAGCTACTTTGAAGACTGAGCTTATCTGAGAAAATGTTCTGTGATTTAACTGTCAGGGACTGACAAGTGTGGAAAACCATTGTAAGCAGGCTGTCTAAACAGGAAGTGTAAAGTTCTGCCTCCTACAGAATTAGAAAATCCACAGGTTGACATTACCTGTCTCCTCCATTTCTCAGCTTTGGGCAGCTCATTACACTCTGATGCAAGAAAAGGCCTTCGCTCCTGTCAGACAGAAAACCACACACATGAAATTCAGCTGAGCACTGGCACACAGCATTTCACACAGGCTTTACTGCTCCATTAATGCCAAATTATGCTACCAAGCTCCAGGGCCTTCTGCTCTCATGGATTTTTAGTTAGTGGAGAACAATAATGATTTACAGCCCTGACAGATTAAACTATCACAGACTATAAAAACCTATTTAAATCCACTTTATCCAAACAAAAATCTCTCACCTGTTTTTTTCAAAACACCCCATAATCCTGTCCAATACAACAAACGTTCCATTCAGGACAGTTTCACCATTTTCAGCATACACCACCTCCTTAAGGTTAAGCTTTTCTCAATTGCTACTACTAAATGATTAAATTTTTTTCTATACAGAGTACCTTCTTCTCAGCCTTTTCCACATTCCATTGGCTTGCTTATACAACCTAATGCATCATCTTGCTTCTAGAGTTTTGTGTGCAGTTATTTTGTCCCTTTCCTCAGCTTTACCTTTTATTAAAATGCTCTACCTTTTTACTAAAACCTCCACTTTTTATTAAAAGATATTAAACCCCTTTCCTCTGCGTAATATGCAGCATGAAACAGAAAAATAAAAAAGGTTTGGAGAAACTATAGTGAAGAATTTTCCTGGCTATGAGTGTGAAATACAGTCAGCTGAAGTATTTTCCTTCTAACTGGAGTCAAGCACAGGATACCTGGGCTCTGAACAAGGCCTGCCTTCCTCCCTGACTTGAGCTACCAAACCTCCAGGGCTTTTACAGCTCACCTTGACTTTTCCTTCCTCAAGCTGGGCTTGCCGGAATCTTGCCAAGGCCGTCCTAAAGAGAAGAAAACACATTCACTTTTGCAAATCCACGTTCCAACAGGAACAAGTTTTGCTCTGGATGTCTATTATGGACTTAATTACAGTCTGTGGAAAACAAAGGCCTGAACACATTCACTGACCACCTCCCAGCTCTTACAGCTAATGACTTCTCAACACTAGAAATCCTCACTGGCTCATTCCTCAAGCAATGCTGACTGATTCCTCCTATCTGGCCTGGCTTCTCTGTTCCCAAAATGGGAACTGCCTAAAACCACAAAGGGTCCTTTACAACACATTTCTGTGCACTTATCCCCGAGCCTGCAGGGGGACAGGTACAGTGCTGCAGGGCCTCTCCTGCACAGAACCACCCAGCACAGCTACAGGAGCTGCACAGCACCAGGTACGTGTGTGCAGGTGCCCTCCAATTCCCATGGCCTCTGGGCTCTGTACAACTGAGTACCCAGAAGCATCATTAAACTGTTGGTGCTTTAAAAGAGGCTGCACAGTGAGTTCTATGGGATAGCCAGGCACAGCCAGCAGGCATGGATGTGTGAGATGAGGTACAGTCAGTGCCAGCGGCCACAGATGTGTCAGACCAGGTCTGGCCGCAGCCTCAGCCGAGGTGACCCAGGACTCGAGCGATGCCCACGCTGCAGTGTCCCCACCACACTCACATGGCCTTCTCCGCGTTGCGAGCCTGCAAGACACAAACACAGCGGCCTTGGTCACTGCCAGCCCCGCCATGCTCCCGCTTCCAGCGGTCCCAGCCTGCGATCCCCTCCGAGCCCCTTGCTGGGCAGTGGCACCAGGGGACAACCAGTGCCGAGCGGCCCCTCAGCCCCTCGCTCACCATGGTCCCTCCGTGCCCCTCAGCCCCTCGCTCACCATGGTCCCTCCGTGCTCCTCAGCCCCTCATCCCCGCACTCACCATGGTCCCTCTGTGCCCCTCAGCCCCTCATCCCCGCACTCACCATGGTCCCGCCATGCCCCTCAGCCCCTCGCTCACCATGGTCCCTCCGTGCCCCTCAGCCCCTCGCTCACCATGGTCCCTCCGTGCTCCTCAGCCCCGCACTCACCATGGTCCCTCCGTGCTCCTCAGCCCCTCATCCCCGCACTCACCATGGTCCCTCCGTGCCCCTCAGCCCCTCATCCCCGCACTCACCATGGTCCCTCCGTGCCCCTCAGCCCCTCAGCTCCGGCCTCTCCGAATGTGCCGCTCCCGCAGCCGCTCCACGCCCCGGAAGTGAACCCGGCTCTGCCCCCAGTGCGCCTGCGCGCCCCGCTGGCGCAGGATGCGGTGACGCCGCGCATGCGCTCCTTGGGCCGGAGGGGAGCATGGAGGGGTTTGGGTTGGGAGGGAGCTCGGGGACCCTGCAGTGCCACCCCTGCCATGGCAGCGACACCTCCCGCTGTCCCTGGCTGCTCCCGGTCCCGTCCAACGTGGCCTGCGGCACTGCCAGGGATCCACGGGCAGCCACAGCTCCTCTGGGCACCTGTGCCAGGGCCTGGCCACCCTCACAAGCAAAGGAGCTCCTTCGCATGCCTGATCTAAATTTCCTTTCAGTTTGTACCCATTCCCCCTTGTCCTGTCACTCAGTTCCCGATGAACAGTCCTCTGTAACCATTTAATGAGTCTGCCATATGGAACGAGGAGATGCCTCCATATTAGTGAAAAAGATCAACATGAAACATACAAAAAGTTGGTTTTTTCTCTGTCCCACAATGTTTGAAATACTTCTTGCTTGTCCTCCTGCTCCTTTGGGAAAAACTGACTTTGAACAGCAGCACCAATGTTCTCACAGAAAGATGACCAAGGAGGAGACATCTCCTTTTGAATTTTCTCCTTCTGGAGCCTTAAACCAGGTTTATGGTCCTCAGCTATTTAATCTTTTCTTTGTATAAAAATACAGATTTTTAGAGGAAAACCCCACTTCGTAGCTGTCAAGTATTTAAGTCCAAAAGACTTCCAGGTCTTTGTAATCAGAGATGCAAGCTTTACTGCTGTTTAACTAAGATAATTGTGTGCAAAGACTTAATTTGTCCCAGCCTACCAGGCTGAAGCACCACATGCTGTGTATGTGCACTACCCCAGGAAAACCCACAGGTTCCACCCGTGCTTCCAGAACTAACAGGAATGTTACCCTGACAGTAACTGGTGATGCCAACAGATGCACGAGTGCCAGTTCAGCTGTCCCCAGCACGGCTGCAGACTGCTGTCTGCTCCTCCTCTCTGCAGGGACACACATCAGCCTGCTCCTCACTGCTGCAGCACACAGCCATGGGGATGGGGAAGGAAAACCTTTAGAGTGACAATTCAAACACAAGCAGAGTCCAGCACGCCGTGCCTGCCCCTAACTGCAGATTGCACAGGATCTGCCAGGGCTTGAGCACAGCCAGCAGCTCAGAGGCACTCCAGGCAAAGCCCAATTCCACACCAGACATTAGGACACCCCTTCTGCAGTCCTGCCTTAGGGTGAAGCACTGAGCTCCTCCACACCAAGACTTTATTCACTGGGTGGATGTGAAGATCTGCTGTTTGACCCACAGTGAACCAACACGGCACAGCCACCAAGGGAGAAATGCTTTAAGTTCTCAGTGTCACTGTGAAAGCTCAAATACTGCTGGACAGAACTGACCCACTCAGAGTTTGGAACTCCCTGCACCTCCAGCAACCTCCTCCTTTAATGGCTTTTCCATTAATTGCTTGAACTGCACCGGCACAGATGTGATCAGCCCCCATCCAGACCCCACTCCTGTGAACATGTGCAGACAGGACCTTACCATCAGAGAGTACAAAAGAAAAGGCCAAGCTGAACCTCCACATACCCCTTTTAATATGTTGTTTTGCACTGTGTACAGGAAAACCAAAAATAAACAAAAGGAACTTTAGCCAAACTCCCCTTCCTCCTCCAGCTTTATTGATAGTTTAAAATTACATTTTCTATGTTCTAGGACTTCAATTGCTCTTACCATCTTACTTTAAAAACCGATTACAAGCAAATGAAACTCAGTTGTCTAAGTGATATAGTATACAAAAATAACATCTTGATTTCTGTGAAAATGCATTTATTTGCAACTCCTGAATAGCTCCAAATTGTTTATGCTATGAGCACTGATGTCTGGGTTTCAGATTGACTTTGAGATATTTATTCAAAAGCTTCCCATTGCGTTCTGTATCTCCAACATTAACATTCACTGACTGAATTACTGTTACTTTTAGATTTATTTCAGATTTCTCTCTCTCTCTCTCATGGCCATTAACAGGCATGTGCATCTTTTGTCTGTTTACTCCCACTCAGCTATATGCTCTAGGTAGGGCCTGATGCAGATATCACTTGGTGTTAACAGCTACTGAGGTCAGACAATCCAAGGCCATTGTAATAAAATAAAAGTTATGAGGAAGTTTAGACACTTCCAGAATTTCTTTCCTCCTGCATAGGATCACTTCCCTGTAACCCAGAGAGGGTTTTTGCTGGTCTGACTCAACTCTTCCCACTCATCAATCCCTATTCACCAGTGGCACGGAAAGGGGGTTCTTTAACAAAGCATTATACATAACACCTCTACCAAACTAAACATAAACATTTTTGTAGTTAAATGCAGAAAGTTGATTTTTCCACCCCTTTCCTCCTTTTACACGGCAAGTAAAGCTCACTGGCCTGGGAGTAGCCTCTATCTGCCAACCTTTGGCCAGTGAAGAGGATTCAGAGAAAAATAATACAACCATCAATCAGAAAAAGGAGGGGCGACAAAGGAAAATAATTAGGCTGTAGCTTCAATTGTGCATTCCCGTGCAAGGTGCCCTGACTCGCCACAGCGGTAGCAGTTGACTTCGCTGGTCTTGCTGCAGTTGATGGCTACATGGCCAGTTTCACCACACCTGCAAAAGCAAAGGTTGTGTCAGAACAGCCACAACACTCACAGGAGCAACCCTACTCTGTCCAGGACATTGTCTACTTCAATTTCATGCAACGCTAGATCTGCATTCAAGGCTTCAGTTCCAGAATTCTCTGGCAAGAAGCAAGTCTGTCTTCAGCAGAGCCATGAACTGCTCCCAAATGATCAACTCACATTAATCACTCTTTATGCCAGAATCACTGTACATCAGTTTTTTGTATTTGCAGGGCTTTTTTTCCAATTGTGTCCTGCATTTTGCCTGCTGATGCTTGCAGTTTAGCCTTGTTTTGAGAATAATTAGTTTTAACTCAAACACATCATGTTCTCTCTCCTTCCTCCACAGAAGGGAATGTTGGTGGGGGTGAGGAATATCGCTCTCAGGAACGTGTTGTTTCTGGTTTATGCCTGCATTCAAAAACCAGACAACAATCTGAAGATGGCATTTCAAACCAATTTAACACCCACTTCTGTTCACTGTTCCTATAACCAAAGCATCTTCAGTGTGTTCCTGCAAGGGCTGGCTGTGCCAGTCAGCTGGGCTGTACAGCTGGGGTTTGTTAGCAGTGGCAAAAGACACAGGGTAGCCAACTCTGTGCTACTCCTGCTACCTTCTGCAAAAGGACACACCCTTTCTGTACAGCTCAAATGACAGAACACCTGCACTGGCTGGCCATCTAGAGATACATCATGCTAGTAAGTGTTTAAGCCTCAGTTTTGAACAGCAGTGGGTAACAGCTGAAATAAACTATTTCCTAAGCAAAACCAGACACAAAATGTATCCATCACGGGAGGTGCATCTCGCAGCTGCCTCCTGTCAGTCCTTACCTATAGCATTTCACTTTGGTGCAGTCTTTTTGAATGTGCCCGAACTCTCCACAAGAATAGCACTTCTGCTCATCTGCGTGGTCGCAGTCGCGGGCCAGGTGGCCGGGCTTGCCACAGTTGTAGCAGCACTGCTCCCTCTCCCTCTTGGGCTCCTTGCAGTCCTTCGCAATGTGGCCACCTCTACCGCAGTTATAGCAGGCTTCCACAATAAGAAAAACATACCAAACAAGACTATAAAACCTTGGTAGCGTGAGGGGCAGCATGCTGTGAACAGGGCACATGCACAGCTTGTTCCCAGGGAATCCCAGCACCCTTCTCTTCAGCCACAGCTCTGCCTGTGGCACTGAAGAGATGGAATATTTAGTGATACTTACCATCCTCCTGCAGGTCACAGTCCTTAGCAAGATGGCCGGACTCACCACAGCGGTAACAGATATCTGGCAGAGACGAAGACATGAACTGGAAGCCTGCTTGAAATGGGTACGATAAAAAAGAACAGCCATAAGTAATAATTCCAGAACACTTTTAAGAATCAATCACAAACTGAAATGACAAGTTTGCTTCACTCCCAGAGCCCCTGGCCAAAGTCTTGGGTAGAGGCAAATTTCCCTGGTTCTTAGTACCAATTTGAGACTCAAGTTCTTCACTCAGGTCTGCCAGAGCCTGGTTTACTCACTACACACAGCAGCCAGCTGGAGATCTGCTGTCCAAACACACAGAAGAACACAGCCACCACTCACCTCTGCCACGGCTCCTCATCCCACGGCCACGGCCCATCCCAGTGGGGCACTCCCGGGCCCAGTGGCCAGTGCGGCCGCACTTGAAGCACTCGTTGCTGCTCATGGCTGCAGATCACCTGTCTGAACAAGAAACACATTTTTGAGCACCTTCTGCTCCCCTGGCCAAAGGATACATTAAAAAAAGAGATTTAGAGGTTTCCCAGCCCCTCAGCAAAGGCAATGCAAACCATACAGGACTTCCAGCTAAGTCAGTACTTTCTTGTACAGTATCTGATCACGACCACTGAAACCACTGCAGAGGGTAAAAGTTTGCCTCCATTCTGCTTTGGGTAAGACAGCTTTGAACAGACAGTGTGCTAACTTTTCCTCTAGTTATTTTTTAGCCATCCTTTACTTCAAGAACTTACAACATGTTCAGGAACAGAGAAAAAGAGAAGGAAATCTCTTTAACTATTGTAGTAGCAGCCTTCAAGTCGTTATCCCTTTCAGTAAAGCACTTTCCTTGCTCAGAGTTAAACTCGAAAGCCAGTAACTTAATCCCTGCAAGTTATTTCCTCCTGGTAGTTGTTACATTTTCTCTTGAAGGACCTGCCCAGCAGCTACTAACTCAACTGACTGGAAGCAAAGTGTAAGAATAGGTAGTATTAAACCTGAAGCATTCAAAGACCCTTTAGCTTAACATTTGAAGATTTTAGGTCTTTTATGACCTAAACAGCAGTTTAATCGTGAAAAGCAAAACTACAACTTGTAATTAACCTATAGCTCAGGATGCATATTCCACTCCAGGTATCCATGAAAGAAAATGTTTTAAGATGTTAAGACAGCAGACACTTGCCAACTACATAGAAGGCTAACTAGGAAAAACATCCTTAGAACGCTCTGGAAGCATCACAGGCAGTTCTGACAGCCCAAACTGGGAATGGAGGTCAGCAGTGCATGAGCCAGCCTACACAGCCCACAGTGGACAGGGCAGATTCCACACTGTGCTCACACTGCCACACCTCCCCTGAGCTGCAGGACACTCACAACACTTCCAGAGCCAGAAAGAAAAGAACAAGGAAGTTACACATTTCAAGTGGAGTGTTTTTTAAAGTGTGCTTGAAGACAAGTTTAAAGTACACTGGTCTAAAAATATGCATGTCAAGCTTTGTTTTGATTAAGTCTCCTGAAGTTTATATACTCTCACATACTCTCTCCCAATTAATTATTCTTTACCTAGCAGAAATAGAATCATTATCTGGCATGTTTGGCAGTTTACCTGATCCCCCTTCAAGGTAATCTCTCTGCAGCTCTGCAGTTTATCCATGTTACAGAATGACTCCCCTCCTCCCAGACCTCCAGCACCCCTGATCACAGGAACATCCCATAAACTGAGTCTAGAAGAAAGCCACTAGAGGAGCAGAAGAACAACACATGACCTCCAGAAGGAACCAGAATTAGCATCCTGACATTTAGCTCTTAAATACAGAGTGTGCGTCTAAATGTGAATTGTTATTTAGCTACTTCCAAAGCACCTCAGTATTTCACAGATTTACTGTGTCTTTTTATCTACTCCTCCCTCAGAACAGTTCTCTCTGATGGTCTTCTGCACAGAAGTAGTTATTCCAACCACAGTAGATGGCTGAGAATTTTAAAATACAAGAGGTACATACTCTAGCACCTGTAATCCCACATCTACCTTCCAGCTGGACCAGATGATGGATTTTGCCCTCAAATTGAAGTTCTGGAGTGAAAAGCTGCAAGAAAACCTTAGACACATCTAAACTAAGTTAAAGCAACTGGCTGCAGGAGCACTTAAAAGAGATCCACTTGATTCACACATAACTCAAGTGTTCTCTGCTCCATTTCAGTGTTCAAGATTTCCAGCGTCTTCTGAGGACACCCAGGGCTGAGCACTGCCTGCTCTGCTGGCAGCAGCTGGCACTCACTGTGCCATTGTTTATGCCTGTTTTCATAGCAACCATGTTGACACTGCAGAACAGGAAAAACACAGGCACAGCCAACGGCAGGAGCTAGGCTCAGGCACCAGAGTGGATGCTGCTTTTCAACTGCAAGAGGGCCAAGATGAGGGTCTCTGAATTTTATATATATATATACACTTCACTTCATTACAACTCTTTTAAACTGCCCTCACATTAAGGCATTATCAAATGGCAACATGAAATCTATTAACAAGAGCAATTAGTAGGCACCAGCTCTAGGAGAACTGCGGACTTCACTCCCAACCATGAACCTGAGACTGCATGAGGTGACAGGACTGAGGCCTGCTGGCAGTGCCCCACAAGAAGCACCAACAGAACCAGCCAGGTTAACACATGGTAAAAGACAAATGTCTGACAGGTGAGCCAGACCCACTTCAGATACACAGTGGGGGTGCTTTTATACCAAGATTAATGGCAACCTACAGCTAGTCTGTTCTTCTGCTAGTCCAGGTCAGGAGCTGCACGAGGGAACAAGCTCACTCCACACTGCTCCAAAGGAATGTCAAAAGAGAAGTTTTTAATCAGAGTTTTTTTTTTCCTTTTTAACTGTCCCCTCAAAAGGAAAACTTCAAGTTTCTCTTCCTCTGCTATACAGCAAATTGGTAAAAGATTACACAAACTGAAGCCGAAATCTAAAGTCAAACACCAGTCTGTGTGCAAGGACCCTTCTAGACTGAGATGAATTTAAAAACCTCCCTCTTCAGAGGCCCCTTTTCCCCCTGAGCTCAAGAGCAGTGGAAGGTTACAGCTGCCATACAAATACGATTATGAAGCATGCTGCTCCATCTTCAGGTACCTTAAACACATCCAAACCGTTTATCTGAAGTTTCTCATCACCACTATTTATTTCCATGTTAAACTTCTGTGTCATTCCTGTAAAGGATGTGGAACTGCAAACAGGTTCACTTGTTTGCAGAGGTGGCTGCAGCTGACACTGGTTTTACTTATCTGCATCCTACCAAAGCACAGAATTCCCCAGCAGTGTGAATTGTAAGGATTCAGTTTTCAGGGAAAGTCAACAGACACCTTTCAAGAAGCAACATCCAGAAAAGGCCGGTTCAGAAGACAAGTCCTTAAATGGAGAGCCTCCAAGCACTCTGGACACCATTACAGTTCTCAGTTACTTCCCAGAGAAAAAAATGAGCACAGTAAAAACCACCCAAGTCCAAACACTTCTCTGTTAGTCAATACCCCTCCATTTTGTCATCACAGGCAAGTTTCCAGCAGTACCTTTTATCTATCAAGGCCACCTTAAGTAAGCCTTCTGCAAGAAAGCTACCTAAGTCTTCTTGGAAAGTTTTCAGTCACAGCTATCACTGTTTTCCACACCTCAGATGTGTTACACAAAGCAGCCTGTCCTGTCTGTCCATGTGTCATCATCCCCTCCCTTCTTACATTCCAGCACCAGATTTCTACCTCACCAGGGCAGGAAAAGTAGTAATGGGAAACAAATTACAACTACAGCCTCATCTAGCATTTCTGAGACAGGTCAAATTCTCCAAGATACAGCAATGCACTGCCTCCTGGATTAGCTCTCAAAACTCATCCAGAAACTCAAGTCTAGTTGTGCTTTCTCACCTCAAACCTTACCTTTCTAGAAAAGGGGAAGTTTACCTGAACTCCTCCTAAAGACCTCTGTAAGTGCAGCTGGAAGTGAATCATTATTAAGAATGTATTTTAGATCTTGTTCTGTGTGATGGCCATACTGCTAAACAGCAGGGACTGATGACAAAGATCCCTGTGCCACCACAGCCCTTTCCTAGGTCACAGCTGAAGTTTCTGAGTGCAACTTGAGCAACAAACTTCAAAGCGGGAGTTTCTTTGTGATTCTCCTAGTTGTAGGAGACACCTCTGACACAGGAACTTTCTGGCCTTATACTCTGAAGGGGAAGACTGTCTTTCTGTGGCTTTACAGTTAAAATATATTCAAGACTCTTAAAACAGGAGAGGTGCTATTAATCTCCAGCCTTCATGCACAAGATTCAGCAATATTCAAATCTGGTTTAGTAACCCCCCTTCTAGACCTGATGATGTAAAAAACTGCCACAAAGCTTCATTGTAACATTCCTCATTTTATGGCTTTTAGCCTAGATGCCCTCCAAAGAAGAAGTTGTTTTAACAAACTAAAATACCATTAACTTGGGCTCCTCATAGTAAAAAGGAAGCTGAACTTCACCTCTGAGATAACTCAGGATTCTTCTGGATACCAGCTGCTCCTGAAGATCCAACAGGCCAACAGAACAGGGCAACTCTCTTCACTCTACTTCAGTGCTTCTTTTGACCTACAAAGAAGCACTTGAAGCTGGTATCAGCAGGACTTCACTCTTTCAATCAAAGGACAGAGCAGATAAAAGCCACTGCTCAAACCAGCACATGCAAAGCCCTTCAGCAAGACAGCTCGATCAGAGGCACACATTGGGAAATCAGCAGGACCTTCCCAGGTTGCTGTGACCAACCCACAGCACCACACCTGAATTGGACAAGTCAGACCTGAGCATGATGAAACCCCAACGTGACAGGAAGCACAGCTCTGCTGTCCTCTGGAGCACTGAAGAGGCAGAAAGGCCTGCTAATCATAATCTAGCTTTTAGTTTCAGAAGAGAAGTAAAAGCATTACTAATTTTATAAGAAATACCATCTGTGAGTAGTTTTTATTTCCCAAGCAACACGTTGTAAGAATTCTTGAACACAGGACAGATTACTGTCACCAAAGCCACTCCTTATTTAGCAGCTAATTTCCACATTGTAACCTGAAAGTCTGCTGCCACAGTTAGTGATGCTCCTGTCTCCCTCTTTTGTTCTCACTAGCACAAGATACAAAATTAAGTATTCTGACCAGCAGGTAACAACACCCCAACTCTGAAAGAAACCAGTCCGAAAATTACTGGAAACCTGCCTAAGTGAAAAGCCAATCCCTATGCTCCATTTGGGACCCCTCAATATATTTCACAGCCAAGCTGACCCAGGACTGCTGAACATTAACTAAGGCTCAAGAGGAGCCAGAAACCAGGACAAAAGGACATCATGACTCCACTCAGACAAGTAATTCTTGGATATCTCTGTTGACACAAACAAGAAAGAGAACAAAAGTTCATCAAGGAGTGACTCAGTAGCACTTTCTGCCTATCCATACTAGTTAACGTAGAAAGGGATAAGCCCTATTGAACAAATATGCACATTTTACCATCTTTCCCTTTAATTTTTATGTCTAACTGTAGGAAATTTTTAACTTAAACACCACGAGCAACATGTGAGGCTTTGAACACAACATTCAGCCCAGACATTAACAAAGTTAGTTTAAATGGCAGGTTAAACCTGTAACTCTCAGGAGTGCTGCACAGCCCTAGTGAACTTATTTAACCTCTTCACTTTGAGGACGGATGCAGGATTGCTTCTCTAGGCAAGCCTGCACCGAAGAAGGAAAGACGGACTAGGCAACCCCAATGATGCTGCGTGGCAATGGGATCACATTGAGTGCACACAGGAAATCAGAACTCATTATTAGGTTTAATAAACCGTTGTGGCAATGCTGGCTCCTAAATGACTAACAGCGGTTACTTGAGAACTACGCCCGACAGGAACTCAAATAAAAGGCCGCCCCACAGCCCGCGATCTGCAGATGGCACAGGCTGTTTTTCCTATCCATTTATAGGTCACATTTGGATTTAGAGCAGGCCACCATCCGTGCCTGTGGTCGGAGCAAACAGTTGCGACACCTCAACCCTCTCGTCTCCGGCAGCGCCTCACACGTGGGGAACCACGTGGTGCGCGGGCCGCGGCCCCGCTCGGCCCCGCCGATGGGAGTTTAGCGGGGACTCGAACTCAAATTTAAAAAAAAAAAAAAGAAAAAGAACAATTTAATCAAGAAAGGATTTCATTCCAGTCCGTTCTCCGCAGTCTCCAGACTCATAGAACGTTCTTTACCCCAAACTCGCTGGCTCACGGGCGGGCCGACCGGACTCCCCCTCCCCACGCCCAAGCGGCCACGTGCAGCTCTGCCCCGGCCCCGCCGCCCACCACTCCCGGCTAAGAGACCGAGTGTGAGGCCTCTCCGAGCCGACCGGAGCGGCTCCCCCCTCGCCCAGCGCTCCGGCCTCCCTCCCCCGAGCGGCGCAGGCTCCCTGGGCGCTCCCGGAACCCAGACCTGACTCACCCACCGCCGCCCGCCGCCCTCTCCAGGCCCGCGGCCCTCAGGGCTTTAGCGGCCTTCACGGCCTCCCCGGCGCACCACAGGGCCGGGAATGGCGCCGGCGCCCGCCCGGCCGTACTTTCCCGCGCGCTAGGCCGGAGTGCGCCAGCGCCATCACCGACCCGCGCAGTGCCCTCGCTGCCGCCTCGGGGCCCCGCAGGATCCCCGGCCGCTCCCCTGCGGTTCCCTCGCGGCCTCCCGGCGATACCTGCGGTCCCGTTCCCCGCGGCCGCGGCCCCCGCACGACTCGACTCAGCTCCGCTCGCTCGCTCGCTCGGCCCCGCCGGTCCCGCTGCCTGCGCCACACGCGGTGTGCACACGGCCCGCCGGCTCACCCCGCCCCGCCGCTGTGCGCACGGCTCGCCGGAGCCCGCCTCGGCCAATGGGAGCAGAGCGGCGCTGCGGCGCGGCCAATGGGAGCGGTGGACGGGGACACCCAACCGCGACGGCCGGAGGGTGGGCGGGGCTCGCCTCCCGCGCGCTGGCCGGGGGCGGGCGGGGTGGCCATGGCGGTGCTCGGTTTGCGCTGTTTCAGCGGACCCGAGTACGGCGCAGCCCCGGCGGCGTGGTAGCGCAGATACCTGAGCGGCTGGCGGGAGCGTTGGAGCCCTTGCCCGCCTCGCTCCCTGCCCGGCCCGGCCTGGCCCCTAGTCCGCTCCGCGCGGTGACTCCATGTTGTACAGGGGAGCCGCGCTCAGCCTCGCTCCTCTGTCCCGCAGAGATTCCCGCGCCAAGCCGGGCAGCCCAAAGCCTCCAGGGGAAAACCCCACACGCCCCAACGAGACCTGCCCGGGACTTGCCGCCGCCCCGTCCCCCGGCAGCCTCTGCCAGCCGAGACTCCCTCAGTCTCCGTCCCGCACCGCGTGCCGCCGTGCCCGGTCACCGTCCGGCGCCGGTGCAGCGCTCGGCACAACCCGCGGGTCGGGGCTGGAACGGCCTTGGGGGTCGGGATGGGGCCGAGGGGAGCGGGCAGGGGCCGCATCCCGCCTCGGCCGGCCCTCAGGCGCCGCCGCCATCTTGGCAGGGCGCGGGCCGGGCGCGGCGCAGGAAATGGAGGACGCGGGGCCGTGAGGGCTCCCGGGGCTCCCGCAGCGCCGAGGGCTCCGCTCAGGAGACGCGCGGCGCTTCCACGCGCGGCAGCGGAGAGACTGGAGGGAGAAAAAAGTTTTTCGAGATGCCGAACAATTCGGTGTTCGTCTTTGTGCGTTACGGGAAGCTCAGAAGTAATGTTACCGCTTAGTTCAGCGTTCTGAGGATGTTTTGCATAAATCTTCTCCCTTTTGCCCGGGAACTTTGTAAATGAATTATTGGCCAGTTATTGCCCCAAACTTCACTCCTACATGGATAGTGCAGCAAGTACAACGCACTAGCGTTACCCACAATTAGTTGTCATCCTTTTGTTTAAATGTCTTTCCCTTCCTGCTCGTCAGGTACGAGAAACCCCTGCCGAGCCCCCGGGCTCAGGAATGAAGTGTGCGAGAGGCAGATCGTGGAGACACTTTGGATTGACCTTTCCTCAAGCTGTAAATCTAATATTATAGCACTGTTAAGTTTCTTTAATTAGACTATGAGTAACAACGTGTGTCTTTTCCTCCCTGTTAAGTGCAGCTCATTTAAGATGGACTTAGGTTTATTTGTGTGTTGAGTGCTGTGTTTGTGTGTCCGTGTGGTGTGGTTTAGAAGATGCTGTATTTCTATAGAATTAAACACGTCCCCAGTTGGGAAAAGGGGATGAGCCTCTCACTAAAACTTCGGTGTCGACAACAGGCTTTGAACACAGAATAACATTTTCCCCAGTAACAGCATTTCTTCCCATTAATTACTTTTTAAATCTCTACTGTCCTAGTTCAGCATAATTTTCATGGCCTTTGATTGCCTCGGATACATTACAGTCCTGTTCACAAGTAGCCCCACTTTTAGTTTCAATCAATTACTGCTGTTTTCAGGTGATAAAGGGAAGAAAAATAGCGTGTGGAGCCAAGGAAGTGCTCAGAGCTTATAAATCATAACTTTTTTCATTGCATAAAAAAAAACAACCAACAGATCAATATCACTCACAAAGGCTGCAAAAACAAAATCATGTATCATCTTTTTTTTCATCAAATCTTTAGTTTTTCTAAAGTAAGAAAACCTGGCGTCTCTCTGAGTCTTTGTAACAGGACTCAGGAATTTCAGACAGACAAACCTCTTGTAATAAAACTTTTCTAACTTGTGTTTTGCTGGTTGTACTTCTGGAACTGTCCATGAGCTCAGGAAACTCCAAGCTTAATCTTGGTGGCCAACTGTAGACTTACTGTAATAAAAAGTTTGTGTGATTGATAAATTGCCCTGAGCAAATCAAAACTCTTTATCTAAAAGAACTTCAAATCATCTCCTGGACTCTTCCTTAGTTGAAGTGGAACCAGGGTGCAATAGTGAGTGAAAATGCTTTACTCAAGAAGTGTTACTGCTGGTGACACATCAGTTAATCATCTTCTCTAAGTGTACTGCCTCACATTCAGCTCCAGTGTTCTTATAATACAGGATATTTTTAGCTATGTTTCATTATAATGGAGGAAATTCTCCTCCATCAGATAGTAAGAGAGTCTTTCAACAGTATTTAGTTTGTGTACTTGCCTCAAGAATTAATTTGGCTTGTTGTATCTTCATAAACTTGTAATTCTTGTTTTGCAAGTTTCTCTTTGATATTTAGGCAAAGGATAGTCTTGCAGTTAGAGAACAAAAATGAGGAGTGTGACATCTATGCCTGGCTCGGTACTTCCTGGAGAAAACAAAGGAGACAGAAAACAAGGTAGAAGCACAAAGTCTTTGCATTTCTTGCACACAAGGAAAATGCAATTTTATGTCAGGTCCAGCGTCTGCCCCAAAAATCCCAAGAGCAATTTGCAAATAGCTGTGCTTAGAGGAGCTCCAGTGCCTTCCCAGCTGAAGGTAATCTGTTGTTTCAGCAATAAATCTTTCCTAACACAGACAGTCCTTAGAAGTGTTGGACCAAGAGCCAAATCATTTTAAGACCAAATAAAACAACAAATCACATTTTGCAACCCTTGTTTTCCTCGGAGTGGTTGGAGCTGTGGGTAGAGAACTGTTGCAGTTGCTGGCTCATTGTGATTCTTTTCCTTGACAGTGTATCTGTGCTAAATTAGCTATATACAGTCTTCTAGGGCAAAATGAGTCTGGTTGAGGAGAAGCAATCATATTGACTGATTCCAGATGCTTAGTCCGTTTTGGTTTGTTGTAATTAGGTGATGAGATTTCCAATAATTACTTATTTAGTGTATATAGTAAGACGAGAGTGATGAGTTAGCTCATGGCTGTTGCACAGATACCCACATTTAGAATCAGGCAACAAGAACTTCCTTTGCTAACTGAGAACTGCAGCTACACAATCACCCCTCTATTTCTCTACAGAGATTGAAACCAGTTACTCAGGACGTCCTGTGGAATACAGAGCCACAACTTACAGGGTACAAGGAGGGCCCTTCAGTGCCTGGAGCAGCAGATTGGTGTCCCATGAGAACGGGAAGGTAAAAGTGCAGATGAAGTCACCAGGAGGCCATAACGACATCACCAAAGTGGCACAGGCTGAGGCATGCCACAAAAGTGTCTCAATAAAACATCCTCCAAAGCATATTCTGTTACATGGCAAGAGCATGCAAACCTCCTTGTGCCCTCCCGTTATTTTTAAAACAACCTATGGAATAACCTGCTGGGTGCCAGCTGCTTGGGATACTTTTTTTAACCTGTGTCCACCTTGCAGGTGTCATTTCCTTTGGTCACATGGACAGTTCAGCACTGAGCCAAATGCTACGGCTACAGCGTTAAAAATCACAGCAGCATTTGATGGTGTGCGTGACACGGCAAAGGCCTCTGCTGTAGGATGGCTCTGACACCACACACACACCCCCCAAATATTTTAGGATAACCTTCAAAACCTGGAGTGCCAGAGGCGCTGTGCCGTGAGAACAGCAGGGATGGTCATATGCAGTGTTGATGGATTTCTGGTGTCCCTCTAAAATGGGAGATTCGACTAAAGGGGCAGATTCGGTCATTCTGTTGTTTCTATTTCTGAGCAGTGCCCTGGGGCTATCCAGGACAATGTGGAGCCGCGGTCAGGAGGTGCCTGGATTGTCCCCAGAGCCCTGGGCTCCGGGTCTGCTATCAGCTGTCCGGCCTCAGGCATCTGCCGCAGTCAATCTGCAGCCCGGGCTCCGCCCTCGCTGCGAAAGCTTTTCACCCTGCTCCCAGCCACTCACACAAGTGATTCCAAAATTTGAGTTTTACTGATGAGGAATCAGTGACCAAAAATCTCTATGCAGCGTTCATTGCAAACGCAATAAAAAAAATACCAATGATTAATTTAACATGATTTGAACTCGATGATCCCAGGCATTCCATGATGTTGCTGACACCAGCTGGAATGCTTGTGCCATTCTGTCCACTCTGACAGGGCATCTCCTGAGCTGTGATTCCAGAGGAGGATCAGATCCCACAGGTAAACCTCTATGCTGGACAGTCCTACTGGGCTGGGTCAGAGGGATTTGGGAGCCTCCAGCTGAGATTCACAACCAGCCCATCATTTATCAGTGTGTGTTTGACATGGAGCAGCTGCACCTGGACACCGAAGGCTTTACCTTGTTGGGGGCCATCCCCTCATGACTGTTCCAGCTAACCCTGGGGAGGAGGGAGATTCCTAGGAAAAAAATAGGATGCCAAGAGGGCAGTGGCAGAACAGAGACACTCAGGTGCTGGAACAGCTTTGCCAAGTTTTCCAGAGAAATGGACTGGTCTAGGCTGACTTGACTGAAAAGAGTTCAAGGCAAAGCTGCCTTGTCCTCTGTCACTGCCATGGCTCCCAGCAGCAGGTTCCTAACCTAGTTTGGATGCAGCAATCCTCAGCTGGGATCCAACACTGAAATGAGCTCTTTATCTGTACTTGACCAGGCTCCAAGTGATTTCAGTAAGAGGAGGCTGAGTCAGAACTTGGCTTCAGGTGGATCAGAGCCTTTGCAGTGTTTATTTATTAAATATCTCCCATCTGCTTTCCTGTTTGCAGCCTGCCAAAGCAAAGGGGATTAAAACCTTGCCTCCCCAACAGCTCATTACTGAAGTAATAACTTTTTTCCCCCATCTACATTATTCCTGGAATAAGCTGTCAAGCAAGCAGTTGAGTTGTTGCACCTTACCACAACCTTTGCCAAGAAAGATTTAGCAGCATGATAATTTAATGGAAAATATTATAGCTGCATTCCTTTCAGACATAAATTCTCTGCAGAAAGGTAGATATCTAATGGGAAAAAATCTGTGTTAACATTACAGTGATTTATCTGCTTTATTGTTTTTTCCAGTGAGGTGTTTTACCCAAAATAGTGCAGAGTATATAGGAGAGTGAGCTAAGTGAGGTTATCCCACCCCAGACTGAAATGTGGATATAAACCTGACAGCATCCTTACAGCTGCATTTAATAATACATAGAAGTGTAATAAATCAGACAGGACTCCATTTCCTTCATGCAGGAAAAGCTAATTGGCTTGTGAGCTAATTAGTTCTAAACTCCAGAAAATTGCTGTAGATAAAATTCAAGGTTATAGGATTTAGTTATAAGTTTAAAATTGATTGCTACAAATAATATTGGGTATATAAATTTTTAATTATTATAGTAAAAGCCCGCAGTATTATAACTGTGTCACGGTGCACACGGACAGTTTCAAATTCCTCCAGGAAAACGGTAAAGCTGCTGTCAGGAAAATTAATCCACAAACACCAGAGGCTTACGTCCAAAACGGAGACAGAGGAGTTCTTTTACTTTATTCAGATAAAAGGAGAGGCCATGGGGCATTCCCCTGGGGTCTCTCAAATTTTTGGAAGGTTGTCCTGGGGTGACTTTATGATACTGGTATCCCCAATCGTCTGGTTTATGTTATATATTAAGTTCTGCACCTTTAAGACTGGCTTTGAGAGCAAGAGAGAGGGAAGAAGAAGCGCGCAGTTTGTGTTAAGGAAAAACATCACTCCCACACATCCCGCTCCTGGACTGTGGTGTCTGCAGCACGGACAGACAGCGGGACAGAGCTTCTCTCTGGCTTCTAGTTAGTTTTAGCTAGCTGAGGCAGAGGAGTTCCCTGGACCTTTGTTTGTTTTTTTCCCAATTTTCTTGGATCTGTGCAAGCCTGCTCTGGACTGAACACCCAGCCAAACCCCGGGAGCTCACGCCTGTGGCCCACCAGGGCCTGAGCCTGGGCACTTTCCAGCGCCGGAGGGACTGATAAGAACCTGAGCGAGCCGAGCTACACCACATGAAAAGGACTTTTCTTCCTAGACTTGCCATCCCATCGAACAGCAAGAGGTTTTATTATTTAATATTACTCAATTTCTGTTAAATAAACAGCTTTTTCCACTTCTCTCTAAGGAATTTTTTTCTTTTCCCGGACCAGTTAGTGGGGAGGGGCATTTCCCTGGGGAAATCCCCATTTGGAGTTTTCCTTCCTAATTTGCCCTAAACTAAGACAAAGGTGCAGCCTCCTTTTTATCCTAATTTCCCGACCATAAATGTCCCGTCTCTCTCCATAGGCTGAGGCACTTGAGAAGGACAGGCTTCCCGGAACGCCTGATACCCGAGATCTCCCCCCCTCAAATGCACAATCCCTTTCTTAACTCTTGTGGAATTCGTGGTTTCTTCCGTGTCTCTTTCATCCTTCAGTGGAATCCATCCCATTGTTTCTGTTATCCCTCAGTGATAATTTTCATCTTATCAGCAGACCCACAGCTTGTTTGTAAAGACAAACCTGTGATTCCTCTCACTGCAAAAAGACGTGATTTACTGAAAATACAAGGTCAACCTTTAAAAAGGGATGTCGAGAGACAGCAGCGTCACGGCTGCAGTAAAGAGAGGTAGGTGGAAGTTTTCCCGAGTGTCCGGCGGCCGAGCCCCGCACGGAGGGCTGAGCTGCCCCGCGCCCTTCTCCCAAACACCCGCGCTGGGAAAAGGCGCACAAAGCCAACTCAGAACTGCAAGGGGAAAAAAAAAATAAAAAACACTAAAAAAACAAACGCAGGACAAAGCTGACCGAGCACAAAGTGTCCGCGGTTCGCAGCCTCGCTCAGCGGCCCCGCCCGCCAGAGCCGCCGCCACGGCAGCGCTGTCTCCGGGAGGGAGCTCCGCCACAGAAATGCCGTCCGGCTACTGCCGGGCCCGCAGCTCACGAGTTCCTCGCGGAGCCCTCGCGCCCAGCGGCAGCGCCGTTCGGGGGCTCGGGGGTTTTTCAGGACAGACTCGCCCACACGGCCGCCCCGCGCCGCCCCCGCGGCTCCGCACAGAGGGGAAGCCGGCCGGCCCCGCGCCGCCTGCCCGCGCCTGCCGGGCAGGAACAGAGCGGCGCCGGAGGGGTTTTGCAGGCGCACGCAACCAAGTTCCGGTTCCGGCGTGGCTGTGGCGGAGCCAGGCCGGCCCGGCAGCCATGATGGAGCTGGAGCTCAAGGACCCCCGGGAAAGAGAGTCCGGGACACGAAGAAACGGATCGCAGCGCAGACCGGCACCCGCTGGGACAACATCGTGCTGGAGAAATGGTACACCATCTTCGAGGCCCACGTCACGCTCGGGGACTATGAGATCCACGACGGGATGAACCTGCAGCTCTACTACCAACAGCGGCCCCTCCCAGTACACGCCAGTACACCCCAGTCCCATCCCGGTACACCCCGGTACACCCCAGTCCCATCCCGGTACACCCCGGTACACCCCAGTCCCATCCCGGTACATCCCAGTGTCTCCCACCCCCATTTTTACCCCATTTCTCCCCCACGGAGCCGCCTTGAGGCTCCGAATCTGCCCCATTTGTTTACAAATAAAGGCGATTTGGGGGCACCCCCCGCCCGAGCGGTGGCGGCTTTCGCGTGCCGTGTCTCCAAAAGCTGGGGTGGATTGTTTTTTTCGCGTTTTTTTCTGTGGCCGCCTGTCCCCTGGTGGCTTTGCGGATTCGCCTCTCGCTCCCAGCCCATCGCGCCTCCTTCGTGACCGCCTGTTGTAATAAATCAGCCGGGACTCCGCTTTTATTCATGCGGGAAAAGCGAATTCTTTATTCGCACAAATCATTTTATACGGATTTTACAGACCTCTTGTGCAGCTTTAATTGGTTAATTGCTTTCTTGCCAATTACTCTGTTGGTTAGCGAAAGGTGTTTTACTTGTGGGTCCAATCTCTCTGTTCTTGAATCGTTTACATCTTTTCTTCACCCATTCTCGTGGGATAGATTCCCTGTTTACTCGTTTTTCACCCAGGAATGGTTTGTTGTGTTAAGGAACTCGGTTCTTAGGATTTTTCACAAGGGAAGCTGGCTAGCTGCACTTAGAAGGAGCAACAGGCTAGCTGGCAATTTAACAGAGCAAGGCCTGATTTTATGAGGCCTTTCTTTTATAATTTCTCTACTTGTCACGACATAGAAGTACAAAAATAATGATGAGAAATACTCTTTAAAAAGAGCTGTTCACCTAAAGCCGTGCAAAATCTGCATGTCAGGAAGGAGCAATGGGAATAACTCACAGGAGAGGAGTTATCTAAGAAATGTAAGCATTGCCAACAACAAAAAGATAACTGAATTCCATGGTAATTTCTACCAAGCAACAAATGAAAGCAATTGGGCTCTACCAACAGAGATGACAAACAGTTCTGTAGTTCCTAGAATATTTGTATGTGCTAAAAATAAGCGTGGCTTGCTTTAATTGCACGAGAAACTGAGCTGAGGATGAGTAAAAGGTCATAAAAAGGTGCTGGCTTGGAGTTAGAAAAGCATAACAAGGGGCAAATCACAGTTCATAGTTGTGACAAGGGTGTGTGTGTGTTATGCTGTTAATAGAGTTGCTTTAATTATGTTACAGGTTCAAAGTTGGAGCAATAATGCAGCTGAGGCAGTTTTAAAGGTTAAAAAAAAAACCCAGATACTGTGGGGTTCCCCAGCAGTGCAAATATACTGTGTTTGGAATTGTAAAGGTGAGAATTTACAGATGAAAACTTCTCTATAATATATTTCACTCTTTTCATACCAACTCCATATAAATTAAATAGAAATGAAACAATTTTCAGCTCATAATTGTATCATCATATAATTTTGCAATGCTAAATTTACAATGCTAATTGTCATTACAATACAAAAGAATTACAATATCGTTTACAATTTTCAGTGCTAATTGTTTGATTTGGCCAAATACAAAAAATCCTCAGCCTAAATGCTCTTGGCAAGTGACTACATCCTAAACACATGAAGCAGCTTTTTCTCCTCAGTGCACACAGCTGCCTGCTGCTCTCCTCTTGGAATGTTCTTGAGTTGTTTAAAGGATTTCAGCCCCAGAAATACAAATGGACATTGCAATACCATACTGAAGCCCTGGGGTTTCACTGGTTTAAGCAAGACTTTTACTTAGGAAGGAACTATTTTCATTTCCTAGGCTTCTCCTCATTAACATGTGTGAAGTTTAACTTTGTGAACAGCTACCAAAGTCTTGAATCTCAGAAAAGGATTTATTCATGAGCACATATGGCCTGCTATATAAATGCATAGTTTGTAATTCATAAGAGGGGTGATCTTTGTATAAATAAATAATTTTCTTCTGTTCTTCAGCTTTTTGAATTGATTACTTACAAAATCTTGTGGGGCATTCTTAGGGAATCTGGGAATAGCTCTCTCTGGCACATACACTTAACACTTTGACATAAACTCTGATTTGAATGCAGAAGGGGCTTCCACTCAAGCTTTCAAGGATATGTTTGCCAGTGCTCTGTCACCTTCCAGCTCCTTCCTTCTCGTGCTAAATACCCCCAGGTCTACTGCTCAGTGTGAAGAGTCTTCTATTTTGTAATGTTGTACACAGCAGATTTTGCTTCCCCTGATTGTTTTTCTTCCCGAGTGATCTCTGGAGTGTCTGGAAACCCCAGTTACAGGTTTTGTGTGACTTCAGAATTACATTGAGTGCAAAACTCTCGTGCCAGGTGTTGCACACGGGTTGTGATCTGCACCTAAACCCCTGCCTGGCTTTTGCAATGTCACAGCAGGGCAAGGTAGCACCGGTCCTTTGCAACAGAGAAGAGGCTCATAAAGGAAAAATACTGCTGTTAAAATGACAGGCTTGAGCTCTGAGCTGGCAGAAACACAGAATTGAAAGGAAAGATTCTTCCTGCGTGTTCTGTCACTTGACCAAGCTGCATTACAGGGGACAGAAGTGAAGAGTCACTGCCCAACCTGCTCGGGCACAGCTGGGCTGGGCAGCAGAGATCGGTGCTCACAGTCAGGAGTCCTCTGTCAACCTCCAATTGCCCACTCTGCTGTGAGCATCTCGCTGCAAAACTTACAAGTTTTGCTTTGTTCCCCTTTCTTTTTAAGGAATGACCTGATAGAAAAATGGCTCCCAAGTAATTATTGTAGAGTTATTGTTACAGCAGCACTCCAGCAGTTTGATGTGTTTGAAGCATCTCTATCCTGAAGGAAACATCAGAGGGATCCAGCTACTAGATGGTTTGATTAGTCTT
Source organism: Pseudopodoces humilis (assembly GCF_049639895.1). NCBI lineage: Eukaryota > Metazoa > Chordata > Aves > Passeriformes > Paridae > Pseudopodoces > Pseudopodoces humilis. Next base: position 3,681,586 of record NC_142212.1, on the reverse strand, counting down.
GAACCCCAAGGCCTTTACTCACAGCTCCTATTTTTAGGAGCCTTGTTTTAAAATGTGTTTAGGGAATTCCCTCCCAGTTGGAGTTTGGACTGTGGCCAGCCTTGGCTCTACCTGGATGAAGAATTTGCCAATAAACCCAGATGTTTTCTGCATCAAAACTAGATTGAAGTCACTTTGACTTGGCAATTTCACCCTTTATATATGACAGCTGAACCTATTTTTAGAATGAGCTTGGGAATTATTATCCAGAAATAATTATCCAAGTCCTCACTGAATTGAGCTTTGTCAGCTGTTTGCAGACTCTGAGGTGATGGTACAGTATTTTACTGATTAATAATCATCCAATTTCATGTGTGTTATATATGTGTATTATCTGAAATATTCCTAATTGTTGTACCTGACTTACTCCTGATTGCTGCCAGTTTCTGGTTTCACTATGTATATTGTTTTGTTTTGTTATTCCCTTCATGTTCTTGGCAAGAGTCATGCATGCTGTTCTTAAAACCAAAAGAAAGGGGAATTAGCTCCTAAAGAAGTCTGAATAATGCAGTATTTATACCAAAAAAAATAAATTTAAAGCTTTTTAGGTAAGGACCCTCAAGCGAATGTGCATTGGCAAGGCCTAATTGATTGGCCAACCTTCTGCAGCCATTCCCTGTCCCAGCATCCAAGAGGACACTCAGTGATGTCAAAGATCAGCATTCCCACCTCATGGACTTCCTCCTGAGTCTCAATTATTTGCACTTTAAAACAGTGGTCATTTATTTCCATTTCCCTAAGAGACATTGAACATTATTTTCTTTTGTTTTCTCATGCTGAGAAAAACCCTGCCAATGATGTGATAGAATTTGATAAGCTTTGTTGATTGTAATCTGGTTTTTATGTGTCTCATCCCATATCTAATAGATAACCAGTGATAACCTTAATGAGATAATACCCTCACAAGAGCGAGCTGTTTTAACATCAGAACATATCAGCCTTTTTAAAATTAACAGAAAGGGGGAGATGTCTTAGACAGGTAAAATAATTATAAAAGAAAGACCTTATGAAATCAGGCCTCGCTCTGCTGAATTGCCAGAGCTGGCCTGTCACTTCTAGGTGCAGTTACAAGTTCCCATGTGAAGCTATTTTGAGAGTGAGAGTTCATTAGCACGACAATCTATTCTGAGAGTGAAAAACAAATGCACCTGCAATAACAAGGGATTTGTGCCATGAGAACCAGCAGAAAAAATAGGTAAACTAACTAAAAATACAGAAATTTGATAGATATGCAAAATACCAGCCAATGAACTAGGTGTAAATGTATTGTCAACCAATCAAATATGACACAGGGCCTTCTGATAACCCTCTAAAATGTGACCTATACAGTAAAGATTCCGCTTTCTATGTGAAGAAAATGGAGTCTTGGCTGATTTATTCCAACACTCGATGACTTTTTAGTACAAAATAGTGATTTTTGGAGATCTTAAGGACTGATGGAGGAATCAGAGTAAATCCAAGTCCATTGGCACAATGTTTGAATTGCCCCATGCATGAGCAGTGAGACTTCACTTTAAAGGCATTTCTTCCCCCAGTGCTTCATGATTATTTGACCAATTTCACACCACCTTGTTAGCGTTCAGGAACACACATAACCACAGAATGATTATATGAGGGTAATTTATTGAAGAGCTCTGGGTATCAGGGGTACACATACCCAAATCTGACCTCACTTGAACATGAACATACTCTATCATTATATAACTTACATATTAATTATTAAACTTATATTGTTCTACTGAATACATTGATTTTACCTAGGCATGGATTCCTCGTGATTCCCTCCAGCCCCTAACATAGTTTCTCATGATTCTTTAACTAATAATTATATCTACTCACATCTAACAATTATATATAATTTATCATATATTGATTACAGAGGTGCAGTTTCACATGATCTTAGCAAGCACAAGGCCTAGCATTTCCCAGGGCCTATTTTTATCACTTTTCCCAGGGCTTGCCAAGCCTAACTTTCTTCCTAACTCTCTGAATTTTCTATGATTTTAAAGTCTTTTGCTATCAACCTTGGGTATGGAATCAAAGAATCATGGAATGATTTAGGTTGGAGAAGACCTTCAGCATCACGAAGTCCAACCATCAACCCAGCACTGGCAAGGCCACCACTGCCCCATGTCCCCTGGTGCCACATCCCCAGGAGAAGATGAACAGGGCTGGGTAGATTTGCAGAGTTTATCAAATTGTGTGTATGGACTTCAGAGCTGCAGCCACTGGGCTTTCAAAACATCCCTAATTCCTGGTGGATGGTGCAACATCCATTATATAGGATTGTTCTGGAATTCGTGTAAACACTATAAAAGCAGATAGAGTCACCTAAGAGAAGGATAGCATTTGGTTCCAGCGTTTGTTATTCAATAAAATGGAGTATAAAGCCTGTCATTGCTCAGAAGTATGGCTTGTTTTTCCTCACTGCCATCCTGTTTTGATAATACAGTAGTTAAATATGCAATAACTCACCTGAGACTCGTATTACTAATATTATCACCAGTTTTAACAGGCATAAGTCTTCTTAAAAAAATCCTTCCTTTGAAGTCTAGTCATCATTCTATCATAAATATCTGTCTCCAAGGTTAGTCACACTAATGAAAGGAGTCATCTAGGAGGATGTTTTATCCATGGGAGCCTGAAAATGGCACAATACTGGTATCTAGCAAAAGACAGGGAAAAGGAGGTTGTGTGTGAAATTAGGAGAAAAATTAGCTGTCCCTGAAAACTGAAGAATAAATAGAATGCTTCCATTTGTTTTCTTTACAGAAGGAAAAAAAATATTATTTTTCAGGAATTATCACTTATTTTTGCCTTCAGTGTATACCAGGATAAAACACATTATCTGCTCTGGCCGTGGTTATTTTCCTGGAAGCAGCTCTCAGTCAGCATCAAACTGGGAAAAGCGAGAGAAGCAATAACGAATGGAAAGTACCTCAAGAATGTATTTTCATATTTGGAGTTGGGAATGACCTTGGGTGTTGGCTGCTCCCTCTATTGTTCCCAGGGCTCTTGCAGTGAGCAACGTTGACACTGCAGCATTCAGAAACAAACACATTCATTAGGCAACCTGATGAGCAGGTTTGTGGGCAGGGAACTCCACTGAGCAATGAAAGCTCGGGGTGTTGGGTTGGAAGCAGAGATCTGAACTGCAGGGAACCTGCTGTGGGGTGGCTGTGGGGTGGCTGTAACCCGCTGGGGTGACTCTGCTGGGGGTTGGCTTAGATGCCCTCAGGTGCAGCTGAAGGGGCTGTGCTCCCCAAAGTGGGTCTGGGCAGCTTTTCAAGCTGAAAGAAGAACTGAATCAAAGAGCTCGTTCTTCACTTGCTGGCCATGGGGGTCTCTTCCCCTGTATAAAGGGATATATAAAGGGTGTAAAGGGAATGTCTGAGCCCACTCCATTAAATTTTCATTGAATGAAATGGAACCTCCTGCTACAGAGGCAGGAAAGTGGCTTTGGGCCAGTCCATGAGTGCTGGTGAATAAAATTGTTAGCTCTTCCTCATACCTGAGCACTGCTACAGGTGCAGTGTTGGTGAAGCGTGTGAATTCCTAGACAAAACTCATCCAGAAAACACAGTAATTAGCATACATTAGAGCACAGATCAAAACTGGGACATGCTAGGGTTAAGTTCATTTTTACAACCTTAATTCAGGAACCTCGTGGACAGAATCACAACAGCCTTGAGTGAAATATTTCAATGCTGCTTTTTCCCCGCCTCCTTGGAGTCAATCAGGGCTGCTTGCTGCTGGAGCATTTGCCCTGTTGGAAAAGCTGGGAGATGCACGAGGAGACTACAGGAAAGGGAAAGGACAGTTTCATGGCTCAGAGAACCAAAGCTTGTCCAGGGTAACTGAATTCTGTCCTTGTCAGTGTGGTGGATCTCAGGTGGGGACACCACACAGGTCACAGAACCTTTTCCCAATGTGCATGTGCCATCTGGCACTTCATTTCCAGAGGCTCTTTATGTGAGACAGGAGTCAGGAATGACCAGAACTGTCAGCAGCTCCTAACCCCTAAGCACAGGAGCCCTGGAGTTATCAGGAAAAATGTCACAGAACTTCTTCTGAGCCAAGGCTCATCCTTGGAAATAACTGAGTCGTTTGGTTATCTCAATGTTAACTGAGTGTGTGTCTCACCAGGTGGGGGGACACATTCATCTTAAAAATATATGAAAATGATTAAAATTTGTGAGAGTCCAGAACAACCCACCTCAGAGCCTTCCAGAGGAAAACAGAGAAAAATTGTCCATAGTACTCTGTCAGCCTTTGGATTGCATCTAGAGGCAGGGGAGCCAGTGGGAGAGATGGGACTGAGGAAAACAGGGGAACTTCTGCCCTTACAGGTTTAATAAGTGGGACACTGATACAGCACAGACTGAACAACAAGGCTTTGGGGAATGTAACAAACTTCTCACACCAGTGTCTTCGTGCTGATCATTTCTTTGGAACAGGGGCTCTCTGCCAGTACACCCCCTAAAAACCCTTTGGATGTGTGTCCTGCAGCTACAGGCAATGTTCAGCTTTCTGTCTGCTTCCCCATCCCACCGTGAGATCCAAGTGTCCTGATGTTTCATTCTGAATTCTAACCATGTGTCTTGGTTTGGAGGACAGGTGTCTGCTAGGGAGGGCAGGAGCTTCTTTTGGAATGAAAATGTAGACCCCCCCCTCCGAATTATTATCATTTTGAAATCAAGTGGGTTTCAAGCAGAGATCTGGGGATAGGAATAAGAGTTCTTTATTTGTATATATACCAAGGCAAACAAACAACAATAACTGTGGCATTAACAACAGAACAGAACCAGGGGCCCCGTGACAGCTTTCTCGGCTGAAACGGGATGGAGGAGAGGCTTTGTTTTCACAAACCCCCTCGGGCAGTCAGTCCCGGTGCTCCTGCAGGGCTCTGAGGAACAGTCGGCTGGAACAGCAGGGATGAGCAGAGATCCTGGGCTGGTGGATGAGGTGGAACAGCAGAGGAATGAGCAGAGATCCTGGGCTGGTGGCTGAGGTGGATCAGTAGGGATGAGCAGAGATCCTGGGCTGGTGGATGAGGTGGATCAGCAGGGATGAGCAGAGATCCTGGGCTGGTGGATGAGGTGGATCAGCAGAGGAATGAGCAGAGACCCTGGGCTGGTGGATGAGGGGTATCAGCAGGGATGAGCAGAGATCCTGGGCTGGTGGCTGAGGTGTATCAGCAGCTCCGCGGCGGTGCCTGGCACTGCCATGTCCCAGCAGGACAGGGTGTGTGAGGCCAGCAATGAAGAAGGAAGAAGAAGGAGCAGCAGCTCTGTCTGGGTGATGGCGAATTCCCTTCTCCCTGCCACAACAATTCCCAGAGTTCTGCTCTGAAGCTGAAGAAACCAGCCAGTCCCCAGCTGCCCCCACCCTCCCTTTTTCCTGCCCCCCTTTTTCCTGCCCCTTTTCCCCCTGGGCCCAGCCAAACTCTTTGTGTTTATCAAGAACCCACTAAGTACAAGCACTCAGATTTCCCCCCAGTGATGGGTAAAAATTCCACAGGTGAGCCGGAACAGAAGGAAGGACACCCAAGCCCCAGCCCCGGGCCTTTGGCCTTGGCTGCAGCCGGGAGCAGCGGGGGAGCCCCGGGCACACCCCGCTCCCAGGCCACGGCTCCTCCGTGGCACCCCCGGGAACAGCCCCAAGCCTTGGCCATTCCCTCCTCCTCCTCTTCCCCACCTCCATCTCCCTGGCAGCTCCCTCTCGGAGCACACTGAGCTGGCAGCAGCAGCGACTTCAGCTGCCCTGGGGGAGCTTCTGCAGCCCTGGAGCCTCACCTGGGCTGGGCAGCAGAGACAGCGCTCGCAGTCAGGAGTCCTGAGTGAGCCTCCAATCCTCCGCTCCGCTCTGGGCATCTCACAGCCTGCAAAACCACCAGCTTTTGCTTTGTTCCCCTTCCTTTCTTAAGGAATGACTCCATAGAAAAATGGCTCCCAAGTAATTATTGTAGAGCACTGATCAGATGAATTGCAAGTCAGCGATGCTCTGTCTCTGTGCTGAGGTACAAGTGGAAACGCAGACTCCTTGGCCACACTAAACTTGTTGAAATCAAATCTAAAACTCCTGGTTTGTTTTTCTATTTGACATCTCTCTTTCTGGGTTTTACACTCGAGGAAAAAATACTTGTGGAGAAAGGGGGAGTGAAAACTGATGGAAGGTGTTAAGCAGAGCCAGGGGAATCCCTCTGTACAAATCAGCCTTCCTCCTGTTATTTCTCTGAGAACAAGACCACTGTCCCTATGTCACGCCCTTTTTTTTGTGTTATCTCTGAAAACAAGCAATTTATTTCTAAAACAAAAGAGAATACTGAGATAAAGACTTTCTTTAGCCACTCACTGGCTTCCCCATCTCGAATAAATTTAAACAAACTAAAATCGCATCCTGTTTGAGGAGCAACTTTAGAGAGTTCTCTGAAAATACAATCCACCTTCTTTTCATTATTATATCCTAGAAAGCCACTGGCCTAATTTTGCACTTGAGAGGGTGACTGGATCAGGGGAGTAATTCTATATTTGAATAATGACCAGGCAGAACCCTGTGGTACAAGATGTGACAGTGGTCCATGCAGGATGAAATCCAGAAAGTGCAAGGGCCCTTTTCACCCTGTTTGTACCACGGAGAACAGGATGTGTGAATTCCAACAGATCCCATTTCAAGTTAACTCCATATTTATACTCCTGGTGCTCATCTGTTCCAGCAAGAAGAGATCATCTGAAAAATGTGATCCCTGTTTAAAGTAGCTAAAAGGCTCATTCAGCTCATCAAGTGAAGCAAGCAGAAAGCTCCTGGCAGGAGCAACAGCTGTATGCTTGACCTTTCCCCATTCCCCCTTTTCCCTCTCTGCACTCAGGACCAGGCTCAGGCATTCCTAGGAGCTGTGTATTTGGAAAAAGAGAGCTATTTTTATTCGCTGTGTGGTTTCTCAGCAGAGAGGCCTTCAGGAATATTTCCTTTCACGTCAATCCCTTTAAACATTTTACAGAGCAGAGTCTGTTCTGGGAAGTCAGTAAATTTGAATTTGTGTTTTGAAGTTTTATCGTGGCTGGGAATATAACGTGCAGGAGGCAGCCAGCAGGGCTGATGAATAAAGCAAATGTAGGCTGTGTAGTCCTGCTAAAGCTATTACCAGAGTATTTTACATTTTCCGTGCACCCAAATTAAACCCTTTACACAAGCAGAGTAATCCAAAACCATCTGGCACTAGAATTTGGGATTTCATAATGCTTTAATGCAAACCATGTGAGCAGGATGTCCAGAGTGTCTGTGTCAGTGGGTTGAATGAATAGATGTGAAGAAGATGAACTTTGCAATAATTTTGTCCAGTTTTCATGTGTCCAGTCAGTGCCCACCTTGCACCGCTGGGGTTGAGCAGTGATAACTTCAGCATTGTCACCTGTCCTTGCCTGACACCGGGCACTTATCTGCTCCTGGACACGGAGGAAAATCCGGGATCAGAAGGAGGAGCCCCACTCTGAAGCCAGATGTACAACTCCAGAATAAAGCTAAACAGCCACATGAGTTTTTTCCATCTTGACACTGAATGATAGTTAGGATATGTTATATAACAGGCCATCAAAGACCTATTTGGCCCTCAGGATGGAAGAGATGCTTCATCCTCTGCCAGTGCTTTCCCACCCTCCACTGCAGTTTAACAAGCAGTGGGAATAACTGTGACAAAGGGAACTCAGGATCACTCAGAATTCAGGGTTCCTCTCTCCTCCTCCCAGGGCTCAGTCTGGCCATGGGTCCCCAGGGGTGATCAGGCAGACCCTGATTCTGTGTGAGGGAGCCCAGTGTCCCCAGGAACAGGGCAGGTCACAGCCAGACCAACTGCTGACACATCCAACAGGCACCAACTCTGCCCTCCCTGGCTGCTCCTCTCCAAAATGTGCTCCAGGAGCCTTTGTCGTCTACCTTTACCTTCCTGGGCTCCCTGAGGTCCCTGTGGATTCTTTATCCTCTTCCCTGTGTGGATTCTTTATTCTTTACCCTGCCAGGGAAGGATTTCTCCTCAACATTTGATCTGAACTGTATCAGTGGGAAGCCATTCCCCCTTGTCCCTCCATCCCTTGTAAACCGTCCCTCTCCATCTCTCCTGTAGCTCCCTTCAGGCACTGCAAGGCCATGGTTTGGTTATCCCAAGGCTTCTCTTCTCCATGTGAACAATCCCAATTCTCTCAGCCTTTCCTCACAGGAGAGCTGCTCCAGCCCTCTGAGCATCCTGCTGTCCCTGAATGGAGCAGAGAGCTCTGCCCTGGCAGGGTGGAGCACAAGAGCAGAGGACTCCTCTGGCACCAACCCTTTCTAGACAACATTTTAAATTAAAAAAACAAGTAATAGTGCCAGCAAAATAATCACAACAATCACGTTTATTTGGGATGGCAGGACTGATGTCCTCATGGCAATGTGAAGCCAGGAGAGCTGGAGAGGGACTGGGGACAAGGGATGGAGGGACAGGACACAGGGAATGGCTTCCACTGCCAGAGGGCAGGGCTGGATGGGGTTTTGGGCAGGAATTGTGCCCTGTGAGGGTGGGCAGGCCCTGGCACAGGTGCCCAGAGCAGCTGTGGCTGCCCCCGGATCCCTGGCAGTGCCCAAGGCCAGGCTGGACAGGGCTGGGAGCACCTGGGACAGTGGGAGGTGTCCCTGCCATGGCAGGGGTGCCACTGGATGGGCTTTGAGGTCCCTCCCAACCCAAACCAGTCCGGGACTCTGTGATTCTATACCAGCAGCCAGCACATTATCAATTATATATTGACTTTACCAGCAATGATTACTTGCAATTTAGTAGCTCCTTTATTCCAAAATGATTACAAATCCAGTTTGTCAAATGAACAACTCGCAATTCTCTCTTTATAAAGCTGTCTTTCTAGATGTTCGAACACAGAAACAACAGTCAGGGCTGGCTCGGGACAGCCAAATTAATCCATTTTCGGGGCTCTCCCATCCGGCGCTGGGAATCCCCGAGTCCGCCAGGAGAGGGAGGACGTGCCCTGTGCCACGCTGAGATTCCGCCCGCAGCAAAGCCAGCCTCGTTTACATCGAGCTTCTATTTTAAATCAGTGTAGCCAAAATCGGTGCAAGATGTTGGCTGACATTTGTAGCCGAGTGTAAGAATAGCTTATTTTGGGTTGCCATAAACACATCCCAAGTTGACATAAACTAAACTAAGAGCGTTTACAAAGTGTTTATACCAGTTTCACTGGGCTGGTTGAAACCTCCGTGGGAGATTAACCAGTGGGACCTTTGTGTTTGGATAAACATTGAGCCTGAAATACACTAATTTAGCTCCGAATGGGAAAGAAAAACTCCAGTTTATCTTCAGAAGTAAACGGTGCACTGTATTCAGCAGCAGCTACACAGAAAGTCCTTCTTGAAGAAGAGACTCCTCATCTGTATTTGATTGTTTCTTTTTTAACATTTAGCATTCATTTTTGTTGTTGCTTCTGCTTCCAGACAATCTCTTACCACTGAGGCATTCTGTGAACGCAGCCACACGTCAGGACAGGGGAGAAAAGATGTCCCAGCACTCGGCTGCTTGAGAACTTTGCGTTTAAAGCAAAATCCGTAGCTGAAAAATGTACCGAGGGTTTGTTTCAGGGATGGTGCTGAGGTTTGTTTGCTCGGATGCAGGAGGGGAAATCACTGTTTGGAGTGGTTCAGTTTGAAATGGCTGGATCTGTACAATATCTTCTGAATATTTTTCCCATCCCTTGCTTCTCTCAGTTAAGATCACCCTGTTCCTCCCTTTCATACACTTCCTCCTGGGCTTTGTAATCTCCATTGCCCCAAGGAAATGCAGCTGTCATGATGGTTCACAGATCAAAATTCAGCCTTTAATGTAGCTAAGGCTTGATCCATTAACCACTTTGAAGATTATGACCAAAGCCTGTAACTGGCATCTGAAATATGAGACTTCAGCAGAGCTTGATGAGGCCCAGGAAAGCTGCACAGCAGCTCTGCTGTCCTGTGCAGGGAAATCAGGGAGACAAAAGCAGCCAGCGCTGCAGCAGGAGCGGGCAGCGGGGCCAGGGACAGCCTCAGACATCACCAGCAAGGTTAAAAATCAGTAAACTTAGAAGTAAGAAGGGAATTTTTTGGCTGCAATATTAAACAGACGTAGAAAGGAGCAAAGTCTGGAGACAAGAGCGACATGAGTGTGCTGAGATTGCCAAGTCAGGCAGCAGCACCAGCGTGATCAGGAGTTACTGAGAGCAGTGAAAACACAGGGAGGGGCTGTCCTGCAAGCAGAAGGATGCACGGTGAGATTCCCAGGATGCACAGGAGCCAGAGGAAGGCTCTGGTGATGTAAACAGCAATAATGCAATTTATACACCCTTGGTCCTGTCAGCTGAGAGGGAAGGCAGGGAAATAACCACGCTGGGCTGGGATGGAGCGCCTGTGCTCAGACCTGGGAGCTTCTGTGGAGTGAAGAAGGAGCTCCAGTACTCAAAACTCCTGTTAAAAGTAAGCTGTACCTTCATGTTGACCAGCACAGCCCTAGAGAGCCAGAGGTGAACCTACTGTTCTCTTGAGCTGCAGGAGAAAATGAGCAAGAAGGAGCCATCCACAGCATCCATTAATCAGGATACATTTCACATCAGCATAGAGAGAGTTGCTAAAATCAGGGATCCACCAGAAATAGTCAATAAGTTTCCACTGAATCAACATTTTCTGGTGGAAAACTCCAAATATTCGGTGATTCTGTCCTGTTTGGAAAAGTTGCAGTATCTCAAATTGTTACATTGAAAGTACCAGCTATCATTTCTCCGTACCATGAATATCAAATGCTCACAATTGCTGCCTTTTTGAGTTTATTATCATTCTAAATATGATCCTGCTGTGACTCATTGGAACAGAGCAAATGGCAGAAAATGTAAATTGACAAAACTTGGAGATTTAGGCATTAGAATGATTCCATTCAGTGTGTAATTCAGGCTCCCATTACAAAAATAACTTAAAATTTTGTTTTCAAATCCTCGCCTCTACTTGTACAAGGCAAAGTCAAACCACTACAACTTGGTTGTGCTTTTCTGTTTCACACATCACCAGCCGAGTGAGCATATTTCCATCTGAATATTAAAGAAAACAGCCTGAAAAGGAAAATAATTAGTCAAAGTTTTGCATTTTCAGTTGGGTAATATATTCCTGAGCAACCAAATTTTTACCAGCTGACTCAGTGAAAATGGAGATGGGCTTGTTCATACAACTAATCCTAAATTATTCTTCAGCCCTCCCCAGCCGAGTCAGGCAGGGTTCAAAAAGCAGCGTATTTGAGGTGGCATGTCCTCACTTCGCTCATAACGAGCAATTTTTTTGTGATAGGGAGAGCACAGAGCCTGAATTTCAAGGAATTTCTTTCCAGCTCTATGCCCTAATCTGGGCAACCCTAGAGATGAACTCAGTGCCTCAGTTCTGATGAATGAACTCGTCCCAGCAGAGTTGGTTCACAGCAGGTTGTCAGTGCCAGAACAATTACATCACATCCAGGCCCTCTGTAACCTTCTGTGCAGGGGACAGCTCCAACATCACTTCCAAGAAAGAAAACTCCAGTTTAGAATTGGATATTAACTGCTTGCTGCTGGTACTTTTGGTTTGAGCAGGTATTTATTTGGTTTCATTGTTTGGAGCTCCCTGCTAGGTCAGCTTTGGCTGGGAAGCAAAATGTGAAATGCAGCTCGATTTGGCATAGTGACTTTTGGGTTTTTTTTACTTCTTTAGTGGCTGAGGTTTAGGAGAGAGGTGTAAATGCTTGTGTTGTTTCCCCATTACAAAATCCCTTGGGTCATGGACTCGACAGCTCAAGGTGCACAAGTGCCTTTGGGCAGCATCTGCTCAGCACAGCCACCCGTGCTGGCTCAGTCCCACAGGCTCCAAAACCATCCCAAGATGTGGAGTCCCCTTTCCATGAGAACTGTGCTCACTAATGAGCTGCAGCACCTCACATCCTCCCCAGCCCAGATGCAGACTGTGGTTTATGGATTGCAAGCACTTGGCTGCAGGAGCTCCCACATGTTCTTTATGTCCTTGCAGTTGGAATTTTTTAGTCTAGAGCCACGACATGCCAGCTCCAGCACTCCCTTTTCCACCAGTGAGCTCAGCACTGGGACCGGGATTGCTTTGCTTTTGTTTGCTTAAGCATTTACGAGCCTTTGTGATGCAGGATTTAGATAAAGGAGAGAAGGAGCCACTGACAGAGAGACTGAAAGAGTGACTTCAGATCCTGAACCCCTGAACCTGTCTGTCCCACCGTGCCACTGCCATTATTGGCTTCACACACAGCCAGCAGAGGAATTTGCTGCTGCTTGTCTGCAGCTGCACAGAGCTTCTCAGATGCCCCTGTGCTCCTCTACCTCTGCAGGTATTTGTTTCTAGCTGCCTGCAGATATTTTGCGGGAGAATTCCCTGCAGGACAGCAGGGACGTGATTGCTAACTCTTCCCAGACCAGTCTGTAATCTGGGAGCCAGCCAGAAATCTTGGATTAATACCAGAATGTCAATGTTTTGTTCAGGATCTCTGACAACCAAACCCTCTAGAGCTTCAAAAGCAAGGTCCTTGGCATTCTGGATGCTCCCTGTGAGAACACTTGGGAAGTGAGCACTTGCAGCATTTACTCTCCCTGGTGCCCCCTTTGAGCTCAAATTTGAAACTTTACCATTTCTAATCAACTTCCAGGCGTGTTTTCCAAGTCTGCTTGGACTGAGGGGAAGCAGCTCTCGGTGACTCTTGCTCCACCAGGCCTGGCTGAGGTTGCTTTGGGAGATGTTGTCCCAGCTTTACTGGGGTCAGTGCTGTGGTGACACAAAGCCCTGGGGGTTGGACATCACCATTTCCCAAGGTTAGCCCTCCTGCTCTGCTCGTCTGCACAGACCAGAGCCTGCCCCTAGAAACCAAGTATCTCTTTCCTCGAGGGTGTGCAGAAGCTCTCCCCTCTCGGTGTCTCTGCAGGGGTGTGAGGAGGAGGCATGGGAGAAAGGGGAATGACCCCAAACCCCACGGGCTGAGCGTGCAGAAATCAGTGGCTTTGTGAAGGTCACGTTGGCACTGGCTGTGAGCATTTCCCTCTGCAAGGTAAGCCTCAGCTGTTGCTGGTGTTTGCTCTTTGCATACACCATAAAGTATCCAGGATATGGAAGGTGGAGCACACAGAGATGCAGGAGCACCTCTCACTGAAGAACTTTCCTGATTTAACACTGCACAAAGGTGAAAGCTTCACGCTGGTGTGGTGGTTGCCCTCAATACTTCACCAAGGAATGACCCTGCATCTCTTCTGGACCCTGAATGCCCAGAACTACCCCAGAGTGCTGTGGCTGGTCAGACAGCCTGGCTGGAGAGCAGGAAAATATGCAAAGTAGATCAGCACCTTGCCATGTCTGCAAGCCCTCTTTATATAAAAAGCCTTAAGGACAGGTGTCATTTGGAATGGTGTGGACCCAGAATGACCAGAGGTTTTTTATACCATAAATTGCTTTTCTACTCTGTTCTTCGAGCTTGGGGAAATCTCATTTTAATTCGTATTTCTTTCATTCTTTTCCGGATCTTCTATTTTCTGTATCACAAACAGCAAGGAATGAGTGAAAAATGTTCAGTCTGTTGCATATTTGAATTCAAAAACTAAAAGAAGTTCCTATTCTCACCCCTTGTACTGCTCTTACAGTGCTGTACAACCTTCCTGACCCACAACTGACTTCACTTGAGGAAAGTACTGAGCCAGAGACATGACCCTCCTACAGTCACACTAAAAACTCAAGACACTGTGGCTTTGTGTGGAATTCTCTGGCTCTGAATCTGTGCAAGGAGCACCGTGCTGAGATGTCAGGGGTGGCTCAGAGGTGATTGCACAGTTAGAATATCTGACTCCAAAAAATAAAGTTCTTATTGTGACTAAGTGGGTAAATTCTTAGGTCTGAAACCTGACTGCTATTTTAATTCTGATTAGAGTTTCAGAGCCCTGAACAGAGCAAAGCACCTCAGCTTTTGGAGGATTGAGTCCCATCAGGAGCTGGGCTCCAGCGAAATCGAGCACTCGCTGCCAGCCGATAACAGGAGATGGAGCCCGGGCACTCCTCCTACCCTGCCACATAAAACCAGCTCCAAGGATCCAGTTTCGACCACAGAGCACCGGGTCCTTATCAGCACCAAGGAGTGCCTTTGTTCTGTGCTGGCTCCTGACCTGTGCCAGGAGGCCAAACACGCTGCAGAGCCGCCTTTCCTGTGTCTGAGGCACGGAGGGACAGCTGGGCGAGCCTGAAGTCCTTCTTCCAGCAGCACAAATGTCTCAAAATCTCAGTTATCTGTATCTTTCCTGCTGCCCCGTGCACTCGGGGTGCCCTGCTTGCCACGCTGGTCAGTGAAACATCCAATTCTCTGTTATTTGATGAATAAGGGCATCACAGAGAATTCATCCATGGGCATGTGCTGGTAGAGAGCCCAAAGCCCAGACTTGTTGCCTACAAATCCTCATTTTAAACCAGGTGTAATTATTGACTGGGAGGACTCTGGGGTCCTCTCTTGGTTTTAGCTTTCCTGATCTGCTAAACTCCCCACAGGACAGTTTATAAATCCAACAGCTCAATGTTTCTTGCTGCACTCCTGAACTCCTGACACCCCAGCTCACCCCAAACTATCAGAATCATCAGAATTATCCAGGTCATCAGTTTTATGAGGTAAGAAAAAAAATTGAAAGAGTTATTTTTTCTCCAAAATGATATTACTTCTGCATCGTTTTCAGGCTCAGCCCTGTCCCAGACGTACAAAAAAAATCCAGTTTTCTGTTTAGCAGTATGGTGTGATTGCTCTCTTCTGAAAAAGAGAGAGGCTGGTGATACTCCTCAGTGATGTAATGGTCATAGGGGAGTTCACTCCCCTGCTCACATTTGGCTCCTGCTTTCCAGTGTCTCCTCTATAAAACAATTTATGTTACACGGAGGCTTCAAGGGCGTGGGAACCTGCGTGAGAAAGGCAAACAAAATGTTAACTATTGCATCATCCTCCAATATCCAAGTGACCAGGTACAGCAATTGCTGTAAGAAATCCAGGATCTGGTTATTTTACATTTAATTTTGTTGAGTATTAAGCTACAAGAATGAGGGCATAGGGCATATTTTAATCAATAGGGTTTGCAGTTAAGTCGATCAGAAGGTAAGAGGTGTAAAAAGAGACCAGGTGGGGTGGCTTACTTTGATTCTGATATGAAATATTCTTTAAGCACTGTAATAAATCATGCAAAATTAATTTATTTGCTTATTTTAGTAGAGACATCCTTAACTGCAGGCAATATTCTGGTTTGCTGCAGACATCCAGGCTGGTACCTGCACTTCTGAAAGCACTGGCCTTCCTCTGAGCTGCAGAAACAACCAGAAATCAGACCCCAAAACAGAAAGAAACCAAGTAAAGACTTTGGAACAACACTCAAGAAGCAAGTCCAAGTCAGTAACAGAGTAGTGTTGGTAGGTACCTGAGCTCCTTGAAAATATTCTTTATATAAAGAATGCTTTTTCATCAATTAACTAATTCAGGTAATTTCCCTGCACACAAAAAAAAATGGGTCAAAGATAGTACAAAGTGCATATTATTAATGAATGTTCAGTTTATGGATATGTCCAGACCACAATTCATAAAAAATGAGGGGTGCACTTCTTGCCCTGTTTTAGGAAGCACTTTGGAAAGTAGATATTTAAGCATTTTGGCCAATGGCACAAGTGACAGGCACACTCTGTCAGCTGAGATCTGGAACTGCATGTAAAAAATGTCATTGAAAACCATGGACTGAGTAAAGCAGCTCAGAGAACTGATCTGGACAACATTTGACAGAGAAACAACTTTTCTCTCCCAGTGAAACAAGAGAGGAGATCACAGCCTCCCCAGTCTGAAGTGAAATCCTCATATTGAAGGAATTAATGTAAAATGGTTTGGCTCTGCTTATCCTGGCACACTCTGTGCTCAACAAAAAATGAGAGACAAGATCTTCCATAAAGTAACTTAAATAAAAGATGAGTCCACTTCTTTCCTGAGAGACCCCAAATGCAGATACTGCAAATCAGACTGTGTGGATACTCTCATCCCTGCTGAAAAACATAATTAAAATTGCTCTCTCCAAAATTACAGGACTGAATAAAACACTTTGGATTTGAACTTGCATTATCCACGCCTTCCACAATTACCTCAGTGCAGTTTGGTTTAACCCCTGCCTTCTGCCCGGTGCAGATTCCCAGATTAACGGTTTTTACTATGTCCGAAAAAAGAAACAATAAATCAACAGAGCAAAGAGCAAGGTGCCTGCAAGGACATGTCAGGGCAGGTAGGAAACAATCTCTTTGTAGAGACTGGCTGTAAATAAGCTGGTTTTTGGTGGCAGCTACACAGATGAGTGTTTGAATAAAATACCCTTGTGTTGGAGAACAGAGCAGAATTTCTGTTTACCCTGATGCACAGGACTCACTGTCTGCTGTACAAATATTTACATGGCAGGAGCTTAAGGCTTCTTGTGTGTCCTGCACTCAGGGGCTCCTTCGTCCATATTTCTTGCTGAGAGAAATGCAAAAAGTGGATGAATTAATGATGACAGAAGTGGTAACTCTGTGTTCCATCATCAGCACCCCCTTTTCTCTCCATGAGTGCCTCAGGCTGCCCTGTGCACATCCTGGAACATCTGCCTGCTTTCCCTGCCCAGCACAAACACTTCTGCACCATCTGTCACCCAAAAAGCACTGCCCTGCACGTGCAGAGCTCTGTATGAAAACAGGACACTCAACATCCCTTTTAGCAAGGAAAATTATGAAATAGGTTGTTATATATCTCTCCCCCCTCCATAATTCCTTGGGTCTCAGCGTTTACTGAGATTGTATTGTGGCTGTCCATGGAAATTCTCATGGAATGTTCTGATGGAATATTCTTCCCAAGCAAGACAGCTTGGTGTCCCATATTTTCTATTCTGCTTCTCAGATCTGCTTTGGGGCCAGTCCAGAGGAGGCCACTAAGCTGATCAGAGAGCTGGAGCAGCTCTGCTGTGAGCAAAGGCTGACGGAGTTGGGATTGTCCAGCCTGGAGAAGAGAAGCTTTTGGGGTGACCTCACTGTGGTGTTCCAGGGCCTGAAGGGAGGATGGGGCAGGATTATTTACCAGGCCCAGGAAGGACAGGACAAAGGGGAATGGGTTTAAATGGAAAGGGAATAGGTTGATATTAGGAAAAAAGCTCTTGACTGTCAAGGTGCTGAGGCCGTGGTACAGGGTGTCAGAGAAGCTGTGGCTACCCCTGGATCCCTGGAAGTGTCCAAGGGTGGTGTGCAGGTGTCCATTCTGGATGGGGCTGTGCTCGCCTCAGGGGGCTCCTTGGTGCTGGATAGTCCAGAGCTGCTCCCACTTGCCCAGGGACCAGCCCAGTCTCATCATTCACTGGATTTCCTGCCTTGATCCCCTTCTCCAAGCCCTGTGGAGCAAGGCGAGAGATTTCTGAGACAGTTGTAACATTCCAGAGCCCCCTGCCAGCTGTGTCAGCTCACACTCCCTGGCACAGTCTGTGCATCCAGAACGTCAGAAACCAGAAAAATTAAAGGGCAGATCAGAAATTCCCTTAGCAAATCACCATTGCTCTTCCAGCAGCAGGAAGAGAAAGTGAGGCTTGGGATCACTTCAGGAAAAATCTGGATGAGAAGAAAAAATTCTGTGGAAAGTATGCATCAACATGAAAGACTAGTAAGTTTTGCACTTCAGTTGTGCTTGATGTGATGAGACACTGCAGCATCACAGTAGCCACAGCAGCTCCTGAACTCTGATATGCAGCACTGACAGTAAATAACATCACTTTTCTTCTGGTTCCTTTTAGGAGTTTGCTAATTTGGACAAAGAAAATGAAGGGTTCATCAGGAATGAGCAGGACCAAGGAGAACCAAGAGGAGATGAGATCCAAAGAGTATCTGAAAAGGGAGAGGAAGAGGACACAGGAGGGTTCATGAGGTGTGTTTTTCCAGTCTCTTCCCAGTCACTGCCACAGCAGAGCAGTGGAGGCAGAACACCTCCTGCCTCTGTGAGGGGTGGCACCAGGGACAGCTGGCAGAACTGCTGCCAGTTAGGTGAGCAAATATGAAATAATGCCATCTTTGCCAAGGAAACATGCTCGGTTACTTCATTTACCCAAGCAGTTTTAAATACGCCAGGAATTAAAAAACCCAAACCTGTAAACTTTATGCAGTGGAGAAAACTGACAGGTCACAGTTGCTCTGTTAAGATCTCTGATTTCAACTTGTTTTTCTCTCTGCATTTGTTACTTATGAAAGGACAGAGAAGCTGACTTGTAAAAAGTTAATTTACAGGCAATGTCAGTGTCACACACATTCTGGACAGCCAGGAAATATATCCAGGCAGGCCAGCATTCCTGCCTCCCCACGTGGAGCTCGGTGCTGTGCCTTGTTCCACGGCAAGCCCAGTGCTTTCTGTTTTCCTTGATTTCCCCTCTTTCCTGGCAGCAAACACCGAGCCCTGGCAGAACTCAGCCGAGCAGCCAGGTGAGTGCCAGGGCAGGAGTGGAGCATTCCCAGCTTTTGGAGCTGTATTCCCTGGGGGCTGCAGCAGGAGCAGCGAGCTGTGCTCAGGATGGGCAGGCTGAACACTTCTCTCCAAGCCAGGCTCTACTGGACTCATCCTGTCACCTTTGGGGAGTAAAATGCCTCCGTACACCCATGGTTTTCTTCCTTGGAGCAATCCCACTGTGTTGTAGACACGTTGCCATGGCTACAGATCCTAGAATATTAAGGATGAACAATTTCTCTATCAGATCAATTGGCAATCCTTCACTTGGTTCTCTGATGCAGGGCCAGAACAGAAAACTAAAAAGGAAGTTCAGGTAAGGTGATTCAGCCAGATTTATCCCAGTTGTACAGTGTGGAAGTGAAAGGTAAAAACCTGACAGCAGAGTAGGAGATGTGGCCTTTATTTATCTGGAACAGACCTGGGGGCTGCAGTTCTGTGTGTATGGAAGGAGCCATCATAACCTGGGAAATGTGCCCTGGGAGGTGGCTGTCAGCAGTGACCCGCTGCCCTATTCTCATTTATCCACCCTTGCTGGCAGCAGCCCTTTCTAAAGGCAGCCCGCTCTGTGCATGCCTGGCCTGTTTCTAGGTTACAGAAGTGAAGTATCTTGGCTTTTTTTGTAAACTCCTGCTTTTGGAAGTCAGCTTGCACAGATCTGTTGCGGGCCAGACCTCTTTGCATCTTTGATTTTTATTTGCTTACCCCAAACCCTTCCCAGCTCTTCTCTCCGTTCTGATGAAGCCTCCCTGCCTCCTTTCCCAAGGCAGGAGATAAATTCAGGATTCAGGCTCCCAGGTTTTGCCCAGTGCCAGGGTTTGTGCTGCTCCTGGCTGCAATTCCTGGCTCGCAGGGACTCGGCATCCAGTTACATTTGCTGGCGTCAAGCGGGCTCTGCAGACCGCTGCAAAATGCTGCAGCTAAAAATAAAAGAATCAAAAAGCACAAACCCCGAAGAGAGTGGGATATTAAAATTCCAGGAAAGCTGTAGGAAAAGCTGGAAGAGGCTCATGAGCAGCCCCAGGGGGGGAAAACACCAACATTTTGGGGCAGTTTAAATTAAGCCTCTGTGTTTGCCTTTTTTTAGCCCTGTCACCCATGTCACCCTGCAGGGTTCAGCCTGTGGGCCCAGGTATTTGTGCTCGCACACAGAAGGCACTGGAGACTTTTGGCAAGCAGAACCATCCCTGGTGTCCCAGCTCTCCCTGAGAACTCCTAGCCCCAGGCACACCGGGCTGGGCAGTCCCAGCCAGGTCTCCTTTGGATTTTCCTTGGATCCAGACCTGTTGGACGGTGCTGGCTGGGTGTGGGAACACGGTTCTGGTGAGTCCTGAGGGGTTGGATGGAGGGAATTTTCACAGCTTTCGCAGCACTTTTAATTGGCTGGAAGGTTAATAATGGATCTGTGAATCCAGGCTAAAGGGTCAGGATTAAATACTTACTCAACCTGCTTCCAAAGGTTAAATTAATTAGTCTGCAATCAGATGGAAAAGCCCTAGTGTTATTTCTAAGGGGAGGTTTATGAATTTTGTATGAAGGATTTGGTGGAAATTTCCACCTTTTCTGAGCAAAAATCATAATCTAATAATCTTTGAAATCGTTGTTTTCTATTTAAATATTAAATAGGTACAGAGATTAATGTTTACCAGGTACAAAGTTGAATTTTGAAGTGCGAGTGCCCTTTCCTGCAGCAGCACAGATCCATTTCAGGCTTCCAGACTGCCTGCCTTTGACCTGTCTGCAAAAACCCTTTCTAGATTTAAGCGAAGCCTCTTTGCAGGAGGCTTTATTTCTGCCTCTTTTTTGGACCCTTTGAAACTAAACCCGCCAGGAGCGTGCAAGTGAGGTTTAAAAGCAGCTGTGTGTTTGCATAACAATGAATTATAACCACACAATCCTGGGGCTCCGAGAGTCCATCTGCCCCGGGAGCTGCTTGCATGTGGGTCAGGAGTTTCCAAATGGTGGCTGAGATTAGCGTGCATAAAGGCCTGGGTTTTCCAAGTGTGCCACAGTTTAATCCTGCCTCTCGTTAGGGTTTTGTGAGCGCTGGGAGTCACAGAATCACAGAATGAATTAGGCTGGGAAAGACCTTTGAGATGATCTGGTTGTGCTGCTGCACACCGAGAGCTCGGCCTGGCTCAGGCTGGGCTGCAGCAGGGGCCTGTGGTGGCCAGGCCGGGCCCATTGTCTGACCCGGCGTCCCACAAGAGAGGCCTTTGGGGACTCTGGCAATCCCTGGCCACCAGGTAACCTCAGCAAGGGGCAGCCTGTGGCTGCAAGTCATTTCAGCTCAGTGATTCCAGCTCAGTTAATTCAGCTCTGTGATTCCAGTTCTGTTTGCGAGGTTATCCCAGGCTGACCGAGACAGAGACAGGAGCGTCGTGTGGCGATTGCACAGAGACAGCCTTTATTGTCCAGCAGCTCCCTCCTGAACTGGGCAGGAGCTGGGGTTTTTATGGATTTTTATGGGGGAAACCAGGGTGGTGCCAGGGGGAAAACCAATGGGTTACAAAGGATCAGCACAGTCACCAAGCGTGGTGGGACAGCTCACGATGATGAGAATGGATGGTCTCATCTAAGGGGTATGTCTCCAGGAGAGGGTTGAGATAAGCTTATCTTAAAGCTTCCTCAGGGCACATTCCTCCGAGGGAAAGCCTTGGCAGCTCACCTGCCTCCACAGAGGCTCTTGCAGGGCATGGAGCAATGGGGCCCAGCACCTCGCTCTCTTGTGCAATTTTGAGATTTGCTTTGGTTCTCCACCTTAAGAACAGCAGCTTCTTCTGAAGGAAGCTGGAGGTGATCTCCTGCTGACATTAGATGGGTGTTTGAAACTGCACAGATGTTTTTAATGGGATCACAGGATATCTGAGGCGGGAGGAACCCCCAGGAGCATCCAGCCCAACCCTTGGCCCTGCAGAGACACCGCAAATCCCACCCCGTGCATCCCTTGGGCATGGTGTTTAATGCGGGTCACATTCTCAGGCAGCTCCCAAACCTGGCTGTCTTTATGTGCTTCATGCAGCTCCACTCCTTATTCAGGACTTTTCCTCTTGCTTGAAGCTCTGCTTCACAGAAACCAGCTCAGTTTTTGTTAAAAGACCTGCCTGATACAACTCAGGTGTCTCCACATTCATTTTGTAGCAGCAGGTGCTGGGAGCAGCTTCAAGGGCAGTCAGAGCTACCAATATCCTCTGGTTATTGGATAGAAAAACCCCACTATTAACTGAAAGTCTTCAATGTTTACTGACCTTAAGATCAGCCCTGTACTGATGTATTTTAGGCTCACCTCACCTCTCCAGCAAAATTAGAATTAGCCCTCCAAAGGCCTGCATCAGACTCACTTTTACTGCTTCCTGAAGTCATTAATTAAGGTTGCAGCTAATTTTGTATGGGATCCTTTATTTTTTTCTGTATTTTACAGAATGATTGCTGGAGCAAGTTGGATGTGTTGCATCTTGAGTGTTACTGGGGCTGGAAAGCAGCCAGAACAACCAAGGAGCAAAATTTCCAGGCAGTTTTCCATATCTGCAGTAAAACTCAAGTCTGCAGCAAAGTCATCTTGAGGATTTCAGACTGTGAACAACAAATGGTAAAGGGAATGACACAGTTTTGAGGAGAAAAAAAAAAAAAAAGTGAGGTATTTTATGATTTTGGACAGCTTCCTGCAGTTATATCACTGCATTGCTATTATTCCTCAGCAAAATCAGAGTCAACAGATTGCACTTGAGCAGCTCCACTCCCGTTCTCATTTTCTGGCAACCTGGGGAAACCCAAGTGAGCTTAGAGAGGTGGATCAGAGGTGATTCCCCACCCTTTCCCATTCATTCCAGAGTGAAACAGCCAAGGACCAGAATGTGGTGGATATTTCCCAGTATTTTAGTTACTTTGTGCCTCATCTTTGGCACAGTTTGTCAAGCATTCCATGTGTTTTTTAAGAACAAGGAGACTGAGCTTACTTTGTTCTGAATATCAGAGCACATTTCAAGGCGAAAAAAACAAATCCATTGCTCTACAAACAGCAGGTTTCCCCACAGATTTATGTGGTCTTATCCCAAAGCACCTCAGCTGTGATAAATAAGGATATCTTAACTGTGGTTCTCATTTCAGAGGACAAGCCCCTCATGTGTTGGGGCTGATTCAGCCTCAGGTGCATGGGCACTGGCCAGCCTTCTGTATAAACAGGAATATTTGGTGCCAGACTGCTTTCTTTCCTTCAGCTGAGGAATGAACATGGTTCCTTTTTCTGTCTTCAGTTGCTGACTTCCAAGAAACTTTAGAAAATTTATTCTTCTTGACTCATGTGTCAAATATGTATGAAATTTGGAGCAAGAGATAGACTGAGCCATTACATAAGCTTCCTCTCCTTAGGAAAGCAACCTAATCAAGCTTATTCCATAAAAACTCCCCACCCAAATGACTGGAAATGGAGTTTTTTTACAAACACAGACCTGTGCCAAACAACAGCCATCAGAACTCCTTTGCCCAGTGTCCTTTTTCTTGGCAGAGATACCTGCTTGTGTTGGACAACAGAGCACATTTTGTCCTCTGTTTTGAAAGAGGAGTTTACAAGTGAAATCCAATGTCAAGTTAGATTCCCAATCCAAATCCTTAACAAACTACCATTAGTCAGGCTGGGGGAGAAAGAATAGAAAAAATGGAACTGCATTATGTTTTTTCACCAAATGTTATTTATATTGCTGTATTTTCCCCTCCAAGGCCACACTGCATTTCCCTTCACTGACAGGTATTCCATACTTCCTCAAAATCTGAAGCAAAAAGGTTGGGATGAGTATTTTGGGCATTGTAAGTTGGATTGCTGTAGTTAATTAATGGAGTTAATTAATGTAGGCTCCCTACCCTGCACACCGTGGTGAAGCCAGCCCTCCCTCAGCTCCTGCTGAGTCTGGGCTCTCTTGGAGTGGTCACTGCCTCCTTCATTTCTGAAGCCCAAATTGACATTTTTTCCCATTTTTCTGCACATTCCTCTGGTTTGGATTGTGCTGTGTGCTGGATGCTCCGTGCTCCTTCCTCTGTCTGGGGGAACAGGAGAATATTGCTGTGCTTTTCCTCCTGAGCTCAGAGACACCACATCACTCCTGGGGAAGCCCAGTGGGGTTGGTGGTGCCAGAGGAAGTCCCAAAGAGGAGCAGAGCTGCCAGCAAAGCCCAAGGATGGAACAGCATACGCTCCAGAATTCCCTCTGCCCTGCACTCACTGATCCTTCTGTTGTTCTCCCATAAAAGATGTGTTTGGGCTTATTTCATTGTTAATCAGAGTGCCCTGGAAGTTTAATTAAATCCTTGCTCATTTGGATACTCAGGATGCTATCAACTTTTGCAATCAATTGAATCCCAGCAGATTCAGTTTGACACTCAGGTTTAAGACTTTGTGATCCCATTTTGATCCCACAAGGTGTCCAGGAGTCCCTGCTTAAAGAACCTCATGTCTGAGGGTCCTAAGCTTGTCCCCTCCTCTGAGTATTTCCAGCCAGGAATCATCACTCTTTCTCCTTGCCTTAAATATTTTGTTACCCTGGTAGCAGGAAGTGTATCAGGGGGTCAGGAGAGAAACCTTTTTGCTTTGGAGGCTGCAGAGAAAGAGTCCAGAATTCTGTCACAAGGTTTTATTCTATTCTATTGTTCCCCCTTAGCAAGAGGAAAGTAGAATAGTTCCATAAAGAATGTGGACTTTTATACAGAATACGTCTCTGTGGTGCCCAAACACTCTGGTATGTGAAATTATTGTTTGCTTAATAAAAGGAAAACAAAAAATGCAAAGTTTTGGCAAGCCCTGGCTTTGCGTGCCCCAAACGCCAGGTAGGCACCTGCACAAATACTGTTTGCATACAAATAAATCTGTGTACACAGAGGTGGAGAAGGAAAAAAAAATCTAAAAGCTGAACCACTCAATAGGAGCCAAGCCCCAGCTCCCCAACTCTTACAGTATGTAATTACTGAAATAATTACTGAAGGAACTGTATTAAAGGAAAAAGAGAATAAACATTTTTAATGAATGTTGGCAGGTTCACACTGTGGGACTTCACTGGCATTTTTAACTCATTGAGTGAATTTGAAGCATAGTATTTTTAGCTGCACCTGTAGGTTGTTTTTGCTTTTCTAAAATGTCTCCACCCCCCCCCCTCCAGCCTCTCCACCCACTGTCTCCAGTGCTGATGGAAGCACCACACACACACAGACACCCCACAGCGTGGCTTATTTTTTCTCACTTTCACTTCTTAACACATGGGAATAATTTCACTGGTTTCACTTGAATTTATAATCTATGTGTCTTCCAATCCACCAATACCTAAACCAGCTGGCCAAAGCTTGAGTATCCTCCTAGAACTTCCACACAGAAAAATATTTCACCTTTTTTTGTTAGGAAATCTGTAGTGGATTTGAAATGAACTTTGTAGTTTTGAGGACTAGAAGGATATGGAAGCTTGACTGTTAAGGCAGAGAAAGCAGTGCTGCTGTCTGGATAAAGATTATCCCAGCCTTTGTTACAAATCCTGTCCTTCCTGTGCATTCCAAAAGCCAAACTCCCGGTGCTTGGGATTGATTATTTCCCTGATGTCGCACATGGAACAAGGCAAAGGCCACAATGAAAGAAGGGGCTTGAAACCAGGATGGCAGCAGGGAGGAGAGTTTCTCAAAGTGAGGAAGAGGAGAGAAGTTGGTATTTTCATATTTCAGTCCAATCCCTTTCTTGGTTGCCACAGACTCACTGTCACTCCATGCTGATCTGTGTTTAATCCTGCAGCCTCCTTCCCACTTTTCCATGGCATTGGCCTTGAGCATCTCTTTATGAACAGCAAACCTTTTCAAACTGAGGCAGTGGAGGATTCATGGGAATGCCTTTGCCTAAGTGCAAAGTGCCCAAAGCAAGAACAGCCCGATTTTGTGAAAGGGAGAACAAAAACAGTGTCAGGCTGAGGGTGCTGAATTGCTCAGCAGCAGCAGCAACTGCAATTGCTCTCTGAGGCTCTTCTTGCCTTAATAAATCAAGTCAATACTTGCTCAATGATCAGAATCTCTCCCAGTTTCAGTCTTGTGCTGGAGCTCAGAGGAGGAGGCTTCATGGAGGCTTTGCTGTTCTTCTCCTCAGAGCTCATAAACAGTGCAAAAATGGAAGCAGGAGTGATCTCTCCTGCCCAGGGATATTATTGAAACGTGGCTACGTGGAAATTCATTCCTCCTTGGTGATGGCAACTCCCAATCTGGAGTCACCTGTAGCAGATGAGGAATTCCTTGGGTGTACCAGATACTTCATTTACCTTTGGGCAGATAGCAGGAGAAATTACAGGTTAGTGAGCCAGTTCAAAAGGGAAAAATCCCAGGGCAATTAGGGAGCCCTTCATAAGCAGGAGATGAATTCCTGCCAGGCTGCATTCTGGGATGCTGGGATCAGCTCCCAGTGCCAGCAGATGACATCCAGAAGAAGTGCCAGGCTTTGATTTTGAAATTGTACACATAAATATATACACACACATATATATTTTATCTGAGGGAAGATTGTAATCGTTGTTTGATCAAAGGTGAAATTTTCAAGGTGCAGAAGGAACTCTGCTCTTCAGATTATATATCAGAGTTGGATATACATTTCTAAATCTTGTTTTGTTGTTTCAAAATGTGGACATGGTTTTACTTACAGTATATAATATATTGGTGAGTACAAAAATATATGGTTGCTGTCCTGAGAAAGCCATTTAATGCATGATGAATTTGGGTTGTGTTAAGTTGTGAAAAGCATTTAAATACCACATGGACTGGAGACAGCTCTAGTTTCTTGTGTGGAAACAAAAGATAGGCAAGAGACCCTTGGGACAGTTTTGTGTCCCTTTTGAAGGCATTCAGCTCACAGAATAAATAAACTAATAGTGCTTAGGACTAAGCAGACACTGAAGCCTATGCTGAGCAGCCAGAACAGGGGAGTTTACCCAGCCCCTGCAGTGAATTCACACACCAGGGGATGTGCAATCTCACTGGCTATTTCAGCTCTTCCTCTGCCCAAATTAACTCCTTCCATCAAAGTTTCCACCCTACACTGATGGCTGGGTGATGCTATGGGAGTGTATGGGCACATGGAAGAGGGGATTCTTGCAGCTGTTTTATTCCTGAGGAAATGCTACCAGATTGCATTACAGGAGTCGGTGTTCCTATGTACTGAGAGTAAAGAAAAACAACAAAAGATTTGATAATCGTTCCTTTCCTCCTAATGCAACTGAAGGAACCAGTGACTGAAAGGATACTAAAAATGATGAAATTCATTATATACTACTTTATTATTAATTTATTATTCTTGGGTTTTCACAAGACTCAGTTCTCTCAGAGGAGTGCAAATCAGTCTAGAACCAGATCAGTGCAGTTTTTGCATGTGAGTGAATGAAGGAAAATAGTTTCTCTATTCTATTGAATATATAATCCATATGAATGAAGGAAAATCATATTCTCTCTTCTATGGGGTCTGAGATCCCATTTGGGCAGTTACAAGTGTCCTGCTCCTGAGTTATTTCCTCAAGGCTGCTCCCTTCTCCTGTACATCTGCATCCTAGGCTGCAGCCAAGGGGTGTAGGAGTGACTTGAGCATCTGCTGGGGGAAGTGGCTTTAATCTGAAGCGTTTCCCCTGGCTACCAAAGCCAGGCTGGTAACAGCTACCTCTGCAGATAGGCAGCCCCCAAGGTCAAAATCGAGTTTAGAGGATCCTGCCTTGCTGGTTAATGCCATGCCCACTTGCCAGGACCAAGCTGTAAGAACCAGCTCGGTGTGGAGCTGTGAAAAACAGCCCCAAACCCAACTGAATTCCCCCCTCAGCCTCCCTGCCAGCTTCCTGGGCTTAATCACCCTCCCATCTTGCCAGACAGTGCCTCCCACTGTTTTCCAGCACCTTTGTGAATCTGGTTTCTCTCACAGGTTTTGCATTTGGATTCCTTCACCCGTTGCCAAAATCCCGCAGTCCTTTCCTCAAATCCTGAAAATTCCAGAAGAATGCTTTGCTTACCTTTTCCTGGTTCCTTCTTTGACCCAAGTCTACAAACACAGAGCTGAAGGAACGCAGGGACAGCCTCAGCTCTGCCAGGAGAATTCCACCAATATTATTTGGTTCAGGAGCTGATGAAAGTGTGGATGAGCAGATGCCACTGCAATTCAAGATTGATGCACTAACAAGGGCTTGGGGGAAATTTATTATTTCACCAAATAATTACTCCAGTTCTTGACTGCAGGCTAATGAAGAACTACTGGGACACAAAGGTTTAGACATTTAGCTCTTAATCAGAAACTTGTGCAATGTTGTTTATAGAATTGTCCAGATTCAGATGTGGCTGTTGTACCACTTTTGTTAAGACTAAATAGATGCCATGACACAGAATAAACACTGATATCTGGTCAGGATCACTGGAAATGAAGTGATTACTGACTAAAGTGTTTATTTATGGACAAAGATATCAGGGATGAGCCCTGGAGTCAGCAGGACCATCATTCTTTGATACAGTTGAAGTGAATCCTTTGTGTGAAAATTTACACTAATACTTCTTATCCAGTGCTTGCCTCTCTTCCTATTTTCCACACCTTTATATTATCAACTATCAATTTGTTGATATAAAAAATGTCCCTTAATGTAATGCTCTGTGCTCCTTTGACTGCTCCAAATCCCACCTTTCTGCATCCTGCACCTCCAAATGCGAGTGGATGCACACTCAGCAGGGCCATTCTGTCGTCAAAAGGCAGTTTTTTATTCTCCTGGTTTCAATTACACACTAAATACTGAGATTATAAAAAGATATGATCTCATTGCTGAAGTGTCTCCAACCACCAGTGGACTGAAATTGTTTTTCTTATTCAACAAGCAAAATGCAGCATTTCACAGCTCTTTTGAACATGGTTGAGGAGCCCTTAATTCAAGATTAGTATCTTGTACAGCCCTATTTACAGTGCTGGATTTTAAAAAGTCTGGAGGGGAGATGAAAATATATTGGCCATGTTAGCAGAGGTGTGGTGGTGCCTCTTCTCTGCTCTAGGAAGAAGACACAGGATGCTCAAGTCAGGAGGGAAAATTATTGAAAAACTGGGAATTTCTGGTGCTCGTGTTGTCCACAGTCACTTTTGTGCAAATGGTGACCAGGAAACATCCAAGAAAAATGTATTTCCCAAATTGTAGGGCCAGTGCCTGTGCCCAGAGACTGAACTAAGCAGTAAATTCCATTAGCAGTAATTCCTGAACTGTTTCTACATCATCAGCATCAAACCTCTCCAGATGTTGCCCTGGAGTTGCACATGGAGGGTGTTCCAAGACTCCCAGCAAGGCCTCCCGGTGTGGAGGCACCTCTGCTTTGATCCTGCTCCATCTAGAAGTCACTAAAACTCACTGGAATCATCTCAAGCAGAAATATGTGGAGTTTTAGGGAACACATATATATTATATACATTAAAGCTGCTCTCTAGGTTGACATTCGTGATAACTGTTGCTTTTTTAACTTGATCTCCCTGTACAAACCTGGCAGGACCATTTTGTGATCACATCTCCTCTTGCAGTGGAGCAGAAATTGTGAGCATTCAACTGCAAAAAGCCTCTTTATGTATCTGGTTTGAAGTGAGCACAAAGATAATACAAAACATTCAGATTCTCTTGTGTTCCTCCAATTTCAGTGCTCAGAGTCCCATAAATTATCATTTGATGGGCCTTTAAGATTCTGCTTCAGTGGGATTTATTGGGCAATATCAAAAGCAAGCAAACAAGTTGAGAATGAAATCCAGCTTCCAATCTAAGGGTAGTGTTCCATGCTGAATTGTCCACAGAAACTGTAATTGCTTTCTAGCAGGAAGCAAAAGATGTTAAATCTCTTTCAGAAGTAGAAATTAGTCAGGCACAGATCAAAATCTATTCATATGCAAAGACCACTCATCAATAAATTGCAGCTGCCTGAAAATAACTGCAAGCCAGTGGAGAATGCTTCTGTGTATTTGTCAAGTGAATTACTCACATAAAATTGCATCTGTTGGATGACACTGATGAAGCTCATGATTTTCAAATATCTCCTTGGCCTACAGAGTGATTACTCAAAAAGTATTTTTTCAGAAAAAGAACTCATCAAGGATCTTTTTGACAAAATGCCTTTTCATTGGAAAATGAGATTCACACTCGGTTTTGCATGGAAAGTTCAAAGTTTTGCATGGAAACCAATTTATTTTGGTGCAGCTTTTGTCAGGGAAGGTCTCAGAGTTCTAATGCAAAGTTTCAGGTTTAGCTGAGGCGCCCCTTCATTCCAAATTACCACGTAGTCTAGGCCAATTGCTCAGAACAAAGAAGTTCCAGGATTTTGCTCCTATTTTTGTGTATTTATACAAAGTAAACCAGTTCCATCAGGAGAGACTTAAAGAAAAAATTTTAAAAAATAAAAAAAAAAATAAAAGAAAAACCAGCCACCAGAGGTGTCAGAGGTGCCCTGAGTGGCTCTTCCAGACCCCTCACACAAAGCACAGATCCAGGGACATGTGGAAAACTCAGAGCAGAGCTGGAGCTTCCACCTCAGCCTTTCTAGCCCAGTGTCACCAAGTCCTGTGACATCCTTGGATCATGTGAGGATAGGCATTGGTCTTTTGAGGATTTGAGAAGTTCCAGCTCCTCAGGACAGGACAGGACCCCTGTGAAATGCTGATTTCCTCCTTGCTGTGCACTGCAAGCAGCAGCAAGGCAAGGGCAGAACAGAATTACTCAGAGTGAAATCGGCAGTAAAAGCTCTTGAACTTGAACTGAGAGTGGTGGTCATAATCTGAGATATCCCCTTATCTTCTGGGCTCAGAGGGGAACAGCAAGCAGGACTGGACAGGATTATCTACGTTTATTTTAGTGTGGTCTCCCAGTTCTGATTTGATGCTCTGGAAGCTCCAGGTGTACAATACAATAGGTAGTGCCTGGTTTTATTCCTTGCTACTTCACACTTTATCCCAACTGGTTCCCACAATCACTAACAAAGTCGTTTGGCCATTCTTGTAAATCTCTTATTGCTTTTAACTTAATCTCAGAGCAAGTAAAACATTTAAGATGCACTAATTTCAATTACTCCCTTGAGAGACTTGGCTAAGTAGTTTCTGGTAGAGCCACAATTTGAGCCCTTCACTGCTATAAATCCAAAGCCTTTGCAGTTGTTGCTCATTATCATCTAAAATTTGCCATGATACTGTTGTGTATATTTTTATTGCGCATTCTGTCTTAAAACCACATTATTTCCTTATTAACACATAGCTCTATGAAGAGAATTAAGTGGCAAAAAGCATCACACTTGAATATTCAGGTAGTCTAGAAAAGAAACCTGGAATTAATGGAGCTGGATAATGAGAGTAACTTCAACAAGCAGGAGCTGTGACAGGTTCCACAGCTAAACTCCTTACTGCTGTCATGATGTGGGAGAAATGCAGAACCAATTTATGGGCTGCTTTAAATTCAAGACCAGATCTAAAAGATGGACCTGGCAAGTCGTGTTCAGCTCATCTCAGAGCCACTTTGTTGTTTGTTTTTTCATAAAGGACATTCTAAAACTGTTTTTCCCCCCCCTTTCTGGCCATATTCCATGCTGGAAGGAGCAATACTTCTCTCATGTGGTTAGAAATACCCACTTGGCCAATGATCTCATGCAGCAGGGCTATGGAATGATGCTTTTTGCTGCCATCAGTGATTAACACACTGCGTCCAGCTATTAATTATCTTTAACCAGCTCAGCACTCTGGTCTTTTCCAGTGAATTCTAATGGAAATATAAAAAGTTGTTGTATATATTTTTTTTATTATCTTTAACCAGTCACAGCTCAGCACTCTGTTTTTTTCCAGTGTGTATTCTAATGGAAGCCTCAAAAGCTGTTATATTTTCTTTCTGGCTCACTTAGAAATGGTTTAGGATTATATTTTTAATAAAGGCTCTTAGAAATACTTCAGATTTTGGAAACCCTTGTCCTGGAGCATGTTACTGTGGGAGTGCAGGCTGGCCAGACTGAAATGCCATCACTGCCCTGATTTCTGGTACCTTTATTTCCAACAAATGATAGAAAAGCAAAACTCTTTTGTATTTGAGAAGCCATGAAGTGCCTTCCTGAGGACAGAACCTCAGAGTGGGGTTGCTGGATACTCCATATCCATTCCCTCCAGGAACAGAAGGAATTAAAAGGCTTTGTGATGATGCATTTAATCAGAAATAAAGGTGTAACCATGACTTCCATGCAGTGATTTCACTGTTCTGCCACAGGACACTGGTGGAGCATCAGGAGGGCACAGCTGAACTCTCCTGACCTGGGCCACTGCCCTTTGTGTTGCTTTGTGCTTTTTCCTAGAGTTTGGCTGAATAGAAATTTTTCAGTTTAAAAAAAGCAAGGATTTATTCCACGTTCACATGACATCACTCCATGTGACTCCTTGGGGGGTTATTTTTGTAGCCTGTGGTAATATCACTGAGTTCCTAGAATCAGCCTGATAAATTTTAGCACTGAACATTTATGTAGTTGGGGAACTTCTGTATTTTTATTTTTTTTTTTGACTGCAGAGTTCCTTATTTTACTTCTCTTTTAAGCCTGGCTTTCTGCAAACTGTCTGCTGGGTTGAGTCTGCTGTTCTCTCCAGAATACCTGCATGGGAAAATGTTATTTCTCTTTCCTCTCCCATCCTCTCTCTCTCTCTCTCTCTCTCTCTTTTTTTTTTTTCCTTCATTTTATTTATTTGTGAGAAATCTGGGATGACAACCCTGTGTGTTTTAAACTTGCTTTTTAAAAACATGTTGCACACTTTCATGGAGCTTTGTGTTACCGAGCTCTATTTAAACAAAAACTCTGAGTTCAACATCTTTTTATATACTCTATGCACCTTTATTCCAGAATTAACACCCCAAATGTTTCTTTGGGATTTACCTGTCAAGGATTTTCAAGTTATTTGTAGAACTTTTGTAAACACAGCACACCTTTTTAACCCTTCAAATTAAACCCCGTGGGTTTTTTCTTTCCCTGTCAAAACCGCTCTAAGTATTTTTATGTCATACTGGTCTTTTTTCTGCATTGGAGAAACAACTCTGTGTTTATCCTACTTAATTAAACAAAGGTCAAGCATGGCAAAACGTGCTCTCCAGGATTTTGGGAAGGAACAAGAGGATCACTAAAGCTGAGCCATAATTATTTTGAAAGTCCTAGGCTGTCCTGGCTTAGCAGATCCAGATTCCAACAGCTATGGAACAATTAGAGAACGGATCTGCATCTAAATCTTGTGTCCTAAATACTTCTCAAATTAGGAGATGCATAAGTAATGTATATTAATAATACATTATTTATTTTTCAACAGAGATTATTGATTTTATCAGTCTCTGTCTGCATTTTGATGTAACGGCTAAAAGGATAAAATGCTTGCAGGTTGTTCAGACACTCAACATAATCTAGAGATTTTTATTTAAAAAAAAATAAGGTAAAAGGATCTTTCCCTCCAAATCTAAACAGGATAAACAAAGAACAATATCAGCTGCCAAGAAGCAATTTGTCACAGTGTAAGTTGTTTCTAAATGACAATTTAAAAGCTCTTGGCTCTGGTATTTCAAATACAAAATCACAGCAAGCTGCACACAAACCCCAAACGGCAATTAAGACAAATCATAAAAGAATTTCAAATGCCCAGAAATAGAAAATCAGCTTCCAATTCAGGAAAATCTTTCACTGATTGTGACAACACTGGAGATCATAGTGGGAGAAAATATACTTGTGTGTTTGCAAGCAGCAGCCTTCCTGATCACCTGTCACTGGATTTGTCATGGTTTGATAGAGAATATATCATATTCTCTCTAATATATCAGCAGATAGAACACATACCCAGCACAGTCCCTGTTTTCTGAGTTTCTCCATTTCTTACTCAAATCTTCTCAGTCCCTACAGGATCACTATATAGGCATGTAAGAGGTGCTTGTGTTATGAAAATAACTTTATTTTTCCTCTCATCCTTTTCTCTCCCCAGCTGAAGAGTCCTAATGCCTTTAGCTGCTTATCATGTAGGAGCTGGTTTATATCTCTCCTAATCCCTGGTGCTCTTTTCTGTTCCTCTTAATTCTGTTACACATAAATGGCAGTGAAGGAACAGACCTTCATGCTGTGTTCAAAATGTGGCTACACCCTTGAATTCTACAATTTAAGTAAATACTCTCTTCTGTTTTGCTGTCATCTCTCTCCCATCCTAAACCCCTGATGTTGTTTCTAGTTTTAACCATTGCTGAGCACTCAGCTGGCATTTTTAGGGAGATCTTCCCAGTAAATCTCACCTGTCTTTATCTGATTGACTAGAGCTAAACCAGAACCCCTGACTGATAACACACACACACATTTTTGGTTGTCTTTTCCTAGACTGTTGCTTTGCATCCACTTTCATAAGCTGTAATCAACTATTTTGTCATCTAATATTGCACTTTTTCAATGTGTGTGTTTTAGTCTCACCTTGAAATTTTTATTTATCAGCAAATTTTCCTGCCTTCCAATTTATTTCTGCTGTTATTTTTTATAACATTTTGAAGAAGTCACACGGGCTTTCTTCAAACCAGCTAATACCTGTGGCAGGTAAATTAATTATAATGTATATGGAATTTTGAACAATAGATTAAAAAATAATTAACGTCTTCAGCTCCGACTGCACATAATGATATTGCTGCTCATGTGAGTGTGATAAACAGCTGAGTAAGCAGGGTTGGCCTTTGAGATCGGCTTTGCATATGCAAAAGCTGCTTTTTGTGGGAATCACTTTCCAGCTGCTCAGGCTGCAGGTTCCCAGCCAAGAACTCGGCTCTGTGGGCTGCTGCCAAATGGGGAGATTCCAGTCCCTGCACACCTCAGCCTGCCCTGGCCTTGCTCAAGCAGCGCTGGGATGGTGTTAGCCAGGAAAAAGAAATAAAAAATAAAATCTGCCTCAGTGTGAGTGCTGCTCCAGGGTGAGAGGGGCAGAGAGGGCTGCAAGGGGAAAAGGGACCGTTCCTCTGGCACTTTTTTGATTTTATATCCTTGTGGAGCCTTCTTTTACAAAATATCATCTTTGGTAGGTTCTTATTTTTTGGAAAGAGTGCCCAGGTTTCTGCTGCAGCAGAGCAATCTCATTCACCCAGGATATAATTACAATTACAGGTACTTTTAAACTGCACCTCAGCCCTAAAGCAGAGCACCACTCCGACATTTTATTCACAGAGGAAAAGATGAGAATTTAACCAAATCTTGGTTTTCACACTGCTGCAGAGTGAAACTTGAACTTTTGCCAAAGCCACGAGCTGCCCTTCGGGCCTGTGACTTGCTGTGAGCACATCACCTGTGAGGGGCTCCCACTCCTACTGCCCGTGCCTGGAAATGAAGCCAAAAAATTAAAAGTTCTCGAAGGAAATATGAAGGCTGACTCAGTTAATCTGTCTGATCGTGTGAGTCTAGTAAGGATTACTCACCAAACTTTTTTAGGTTAATCCTGTGTCTTCCCTGCAGGGAGCCTCAGTCGTGGCGGGAAGCTCCTGGGTGGCAGCAGCTCTGGAGAGCAGGGGCTGGGGCACACTCTGATTCAGGCTGCCCGATAACAGAGGGATGTTTGTTTACACTGGGAAATATCAGCCAGGAAAATCGGAATAACAACTTCAGGGGAAGCTTATAAAATCCAGCAGCTGAGGCTGCTAGAAGGTAGATGTTGGTGGAACTCTAACAACTGTATGGCACAGCAGCAGCTGCTTCGGTGTGAAGTGAATTATGCTTCACACTGCCTTTCCTAATGACAGTCATTAATTTGAAAATGCTAATGAAGAGCAGGGGCTGTTATGCCTCGTAGTGAATAGTTGTGGTAAGAATGGTATTTATAGGCCTTATTGCTTTGAAAATTTTCTGCTGCATTAAGTTACTGTGAAAGGATAATTTCGTATTCTCACCTTCTGTGATAAAAGTTTTCTTGGAACTGCTGTTCCTTCAATGAGGAACATGGTAATGAATGGAAAACTACCAATTTTCATAAGAAAATAACAGTTAATTTCAATAGCCTTCTTAAAAGATTATGTACAATGCTGTTCAACTTTGGCTACCTAGGATTTTATAACCTTGTCTTTTCCAAAATAATATTT
The DNA here is from genome assembly GCF_049639895.1 of Pseudopodoces humilis. Classification (NCBI taxonomy): domain Eukaryota; kingdom Metazoa; phylum Chordata; class Aves; order Passeriformes; family Paridae; genus Pseudopodoces; species Pseudopodoces humilis. The sequence goes on along the minus strand of NC_142212.1, from coordinate 3,645,911 downwards.
TCAATAATTCTTATTTTTTGAAAGCCTGCCCAGGTCTCTTCTGCAGTGGAACAATCCCATTTACTCCAGATTAGTAAATCCCAGCTACTTCCAGACCAAAAACTGCAAAGTAAAGGTAATTGGGACATCATGGCTCCTTGCCAAATTCCAAGGCAGCCTTCCTTGGCAATTATCATCCCAACTGTTTCATATGAGTTGTTCCACTTTCCTCTAAGAAAAGTGATTTTATAGAAAGGGAGTCTGAGCAATTCCTACCTCTTGCCTATTTTGTTATTTATTGTTCCATATCACTACACAGCAGTGGCATATTTTGTGTAAATTCTTTCCATTACTCACAAAGCCACACAAACAGCTTGGAGCTTTCCTCAGAGAATTCTTAACTTCCTGCAAAAATAAGTAACAAAAAGCTACCAGGAAAAGTAACCAAAGACTTTTAATCACTTGAGTCTATTTCCTATCCCTAAGAGAAACTAGGATTTTCCACCTGCTTAAGTTAAATACTCAAGTGAATTACATTACATCAAACTAAATAAATCTATGATATTTTATTGTGACAAATACAAGAATGGATTTCTTATCCTTACCCTAAGCCTTCCAAGGATTTCTCCAGAAACAGCAATTCCTCTTGATTAGGTCTCTTTTATACAATCTCAATAATATACTTTACTGTGATAGCACTAAAAATCTGAATTTAGGCATTTGGTTGTAATGGAAATATCCTGAACTCTCCTGGTTGAACAGAGCAGAGGTGAAAAATTATTTTATAATATATTTAATATATAATAATACATATACTGCATATTATATTTGAAATAGTATTAAATTTGCATATAAATTATGCAGTTTTTATTTTGAATAGAACTATGGCTCTAACCAATACTTCTTTGAGAATAAGTGCAGTTGACTGTTATCAAAAGATAAATGAAGACAGAGAGTGTGGAAAAAAGAAGGCAAATAATTTTGCTTGCATTCTTGTCAGCCAAGAGCATGATCCTACTTGAAACCTTGATACATCAAAATCCATCTCTTAAGGAAATAATATATGACTTTGTACTGAATGTTTCACCCAAAAATTAAGTTAAAGTAGGTAATTTTGAAGTCTGAAAGCTACAAGAAGTCAGATAACTTACCCAGAGAGTGCTGGGGCAAAGCATCTGAAGATTGCCTGCACCAACATAAGATATTTTTGGTTATGCTGTTCCTTATTGACAAAGATAAGGTTTTCACAAGAGGAGGAGAAAATCCACCTTGGTTTATTTTCAAAAGGCAGCCTTGAAAGACGTGAATCTGTGAGGTGTGTCCTGGGGAGATGTTTCAGCACTGAACCCCCCCAGGTGGAAATAATGCCTCGGAGTTTCACCCTCCCTGCCTCAGGAGGGCTTTGGCTTTGCTGCAATTCCAGAACCAGCAGAGAGCCCCAGTGCCTGTGACCCTGCAGCAACACTGCTCAGAATTCAAGTGATAACATGGAATCCATATTAAAACTGAAATGGGGGGAAGTCATCAAACCCCAAGCTGGAATTTATAAGCAAATACATTATTACATGCTAGCAACAAAACATTGGTATTCATTTCCATCCATTCCACTTTGTATGTGATAAGGGGGGAAAAAATAACCTTTTTTTTCATTTCCTCTCTACAATTTAGTGTGTGAACATAGAATCAGTTATTCCAAATTACAATTACTTGTATGAAAAGCAAAGGTTTTAAATTGCTTTAGATTTTGCTTTTTTGGTATTTCTTTGGCCTCAGTATCAAATAATGGATGTCTCAGCAATGATGTTCTAGCAGTTACTTGAGCCCTTGTGTCACCGTTCCATTTTTGTGGAGGGCAGAAGAAAGCCTTGTGTAATTTGCTGCTAATGCAAAGCTTCTGCCTATATTAGAAATAGGTTTGAAGGTGAGGAATGTCTGACTAAATGAATATGAATACCTGTGAGTATTAGATGTGTATCTCCAAAGTATTAAAAATACTCAGGTACAAGCAGACATGTCCACACTCATTTCTGTGCAGTTGCTGAGAGATGGAACAAATCTCCTAACGCAGCACACTGGGCTCCTGCTCTGAGCTCCAGCAGGAGACTTGTATGTTTGCATTCCTTTGGCCTGATGTCTTTGTTAATTACTGCTCAAGTAATTTACTTGTTTTGCTCATAGCATTGTTTTGGGTTTTTATTATCTTGCAAAAAGAAATTAAAAAAGAAGTTTGTTCAACTATAAGACCAAAGTGAACATCATCGTTCATTTAATCAGAGCTGACTTTTCTATTGAAGCAGAAGTGTATCCTGATATATATGATCAACCTGATTACCACTGGCCAGTCTGAGAAATGAATGTGCAACGGCAAAAAAGTCCTTAACAAATGAAACTCTGACAAAAACATCCCCCACCTTTATAATCAGACACCAGATAAGCCATATGCATATGCAAGTTTTAAAAAAATATCATAGCTCCACTGGTGTATCATGTTAGAGCTTCCTGGGGGAATCTCCTGATGTCTTGTGCTGTGACAGAACAGTGCTGATCTCTGTAAAGGATTTGTCCATCAGCCCAGAGGGAAATTTCCCCCTGTGCAGCTCTGGAGTGCTCTGTGCTTGGGACAGGGCTGGTAAGAACTTCCCCTTGTACAGCCACCAGTCCTCCCCAGCTGCATGACCAAAATCCTGCCCTGCTGGCACATTTTCATGACTGCACTGTTGCTGAAGGTAGGTTCTTGCAACATGATTTTTAATTGTCCTGGCCCTCAAAGCACAAATTGCTCCGTAGGACATGGAGGACAAGAATCAAAGGCTGGCTACAGCAGGGGTGTATCGCCAGAAGTAACGCAGCCCTTTGATCACCTATCTTTGTTTATCCGCATGTTTGAGATGAACTTGAAAGACAGTGGATAAATAGGCTGGAGCTGAGAGCCAGACAGCTTTTTTTCTTATTTTGCATTGCTTTCTCTACCAGAATCCAGTTAATGAGAGTTGCATTTCTCCCAGTGTAGGAATACGGGCACATGGCTAAAATGGACTTTTGTCTTTGTGCTGCCTGCATGAACCTTTGAGTGATGCAGGTATTTATGAGCTTATAGTCACATGTTAATTAGTGTGTGTTATCTGGGAATAGCAGAGCTGCAGAGCAGTAGGATGGATTCACTGGCTGCTCTGGGTTTCCTTGTCTCTGGAATCTGCCTCTGATAGAAGGCGAGAGTGACGT